>NC_041392.1:435176271-435187922 GCF_002162155.2 Triticum dicoccoides | reverse complement strand
CCGATCCCCTTTCCGCCGCCGCAATCGTTTTGGCTTCCTCTCGACCTCCCCTACCCATTCCTCTCCACCGCCGGCCGATTCCGGCCATCCCCACCGGCCCCCGCGAGCTGCAGCGGGAGGGTGCGAGCTTTGACAGTTTCGACAATAGGTTCAGTGCACTAGTTTTACATCTTCAAATACATCATTTGTTGGAGTTGGAGTTTTACATCACGAATATGCATCATCTGTTGGAGTTGGCTATTTTTTGGAGATGTGAAAAACATTTTTTGGTGATGTAAATTGTACAACACCAAGTTTTTCATCTCCAAATTTGCATCATCTATTGGAGATGCTCTAAAAGTGCACACTGACTTACTCTCATGAGAATAAAAGATCCAAATTATTTGTGGCGGCTCTAGTACAACAGAGTACGTACTTTGTCTGTCACTGCAATAAAACTAGTAAACTACGAAGCCCATGAGAATGAATAAACTAAAGCATCTTCAAAATGGACCCTCAAGCCGTCCGTAACCGTTCGGACTGCATGGTCCGGATCAAAAAAGTCATGCAACGCGGACCTATATCGGTCCGTCAAGCGGTTCAGACGTACTTTTTCAGCAAACACGAGACAGGGGGAGGGCTTTGCGAGAGTTCGGACAGCAGCCACGTAGGACTTCGACACCCTAGGCCAATCCAAAACCCCTTCCGGACCCCGCGACTCCATCCTCCCATTTTCTCTCCTCTAGTTTTTCTCTCTTGTCTTCGCTGCCGCTCCACCACCCCAGCCGCCACGCGCACCCCTACCAGAACTCAACGGGCCATCACCTCCAGCGGTACAATCGGGCTCCATGCCGCTTCTCCTTTGCCACCGTTCCACACCTATCCTCAGACCGCTGCTCAGGTACCATCTGCTCCTATGATGCTCACCATGCCCGACAACTATTTGATGAATTTCCTGAGATAAATCTTTTGTCCATTCTTCTTTGAAGCAATGAGTTCGGATATGGGGTGCGTAGCCCTCTGTTGAGTTGCCCGACAAGGAGGACTACACGAATGAGACCACGATGATGCAGGCGGTGCTTTCAGATGTGGATCGTGCGGATGAGCATGTTCTCAATTTCAAAGGGTCGATCAAGGGTCATCAAGTGCTCAACCGCGACCGGGCGCACGACCATTTGACACTCATGGCGGCTACTTTGCCCCCGATGCCCTCCTCGTCGATGATTTCGGATGCGCAAAAATGTCTTCGATCGTCTGTACCATGGCGTCCTATCCTTTGATGACTACTTCATCTTGAAGAAGGATACAACTGGAGGGATTGGGTTCTTTGGTTATCAGAAGTGCACGGCCGCACTACGGATGCTTGCATATGGCACGGTCGCTGATTCATGGGACGAGTACCTACGGATGTCCGAGAGCACATGCGGAGATGCCATGGTTAGGTTTGCAACTACCGTGGTTGAGGTGTTTGGACCTCAGTACCTGAGAGAACCAACTATGGCAGACACCGAGAGGCTCTTGGCAATCTCGAAAGCAAGAGGGTGGCCAGGTTTGTTCGAATCATTTGACTGCAAGCTTTGCAGGGGCAATATCAGGGTCATGTTAAGAAGCCCACCACCATTCCTAAAGCAATTGCATCACAGGATCTTTGGATTGACAATGCGCTTTGCAGACAAACCATGTGCCTTGGGCATTTCAGATATTATTAGATATGGCACAAAACGGTTTATTCCCCTCGGCGGTATAAAGAGCAAACACAGTTTGTTTTTGGTGTTTCTTTTCGTTTGATTTGAGTCATAGAAAAACCATACTATTAAGAGAGGGTACGCATCGAAAGGTATGGGTGGAAACAACACATACACAAACCATATGCACCCACATATCTTTCGCGCATCCTTGGAGCATCCTTCTGTTGTGCTAGTTCTACCAGGTGGAGGTTTAGCGGTACTACCACTCCCTACCACAGTAGTACCGCTTAGGCAGTACTTCCGCTGGTAGTACTGTGTGTACTATGGCCACTCTCTGTAGGGCACACGCTAATTCATGGAAGTACCGCTCACTAGAGTGATAGTACCGCTTGGTGTGGTACTGCCGCTATAGTACTCCTGGTACTTTGGCCGACTTCTCTGTTTGTCTATTGGTATTTAGTGGTAGTACCGCTTCGGTAGTACTTCCGCATGTGGGTATTGTGGCTACTTCCGTTTGGGCAAAGTCTTTTGTTGCCCTCGAACCATTTGACGATAGTGCCATGATAGTTCAATGGTAGTACCGCTTCAGTGGTACTTCCGCTCTAGCACCGCGTGTCAACCGATGTTTCTTCTATTACCTGGTGACAATTATCGATAGTACCGCTGAGCGTAGATGGTAGTACCTCTCCGGAGGAACTACCGCTCTAGTATTGTTTCAATACACACTGGACTCACAGAAACTACCGCGCTAAGCGGTAGTACCGCTCTCCTGAGCGGTAGTACTGCTTGAGCATGGGATGTGCACGTAACAGTTGGATTTAAGACCGCACTATATAAAGGGGGTCTTCTTCCCCAAGAAGACCACCTCTTTTCCCCTTTGCTTCATTGTTTCCCTAAAGCTCAAATTCACCCGATCTCCCTCCCTAGACATCAAAGCTTGTTAATGCTCTAGGGTTTGGAGGAGAAGACCTCGATCTACACTTCTACCAAGAGAAATTTGATTCACCCATTAATCCCTTGTGGATCTTGTTACTCTTGGGTGTTTGGGCACCCTAGACGAAAGAGGTCACCTCAGAGCCACATTCCATTGTGGTGAAGCTTCATGGTGGTGTTGGAAGCATCCAATTAAGTTTTGGAGAGAGCCCGACCTTGTATGTAAAGGTTCGGTCCCCACCTTCAAGGGCACCACTAGCGGAATCACGGCATATTGCATTGTGTGAGGGGTCAGGAGAATACGGTGGCCCTAGTGGCTTCTTAGGGAGCCTTGTGCCTCAACACCGCTCCAACGGAGACATACCCCCTCCCCCCCTCGAGGGAGGAAACTTCAATACCACATCCTGCCTCCATCGACTCCACTTGTGGTTACTTCTAGCCTTTACTTTGTGCAAGCTTACTTTGTGTTTGTATCTTATGCTTGCGTGTGTTGTTGTTGTTGAGCTCATCATATAGGTTGTCCACCTAGTTGCATATCTAGGCAACCTATTTTGTTGCTAACCCTAAATTGTTAAAAGAAGCTAAAAATTGTTAGTCGCCTATTCACCCCCCCCCCCTCTAGTCGACCATCCTTTCAGGCACGTTCCTTTGGCATACCCGGGTCTCACCATGACATCAATATGTTGCAGCGATCACCATTGTTTGCTAGACTAACTGGAAAAAAAGTTCCTCCTTGCCACTATGTTGTCAATGGACATGAGTACAACATGGCTACTATCTGGTTCACGGTATCTATCCTCCTCGGTCTACCTTTGTGAACAACATCTCTAACCTAGTTGATCAGAAAAAGTCTCACTTTGCCCAAAGACAAGAAGCATTTAGAAATGATGTTGAGATGGCTTTCGGAGTTCTGCAAGCACATTTTGCAGTTGTTCATGGACCTGCTAAACAATGGGATCCGGAGACCTTGTGGGAGGTGATGACATGTTATGTGATCATGCACAACATGATCATGGACGACGATGGTGAGGATGCTGCCGCGGGTCTTGAATTTGAAAACATGGGTGATCCTATCAAATTTCATGGCAAAAACCCAGTCACATTTGAAGAGTTTGTTCAAATGCATCAACAAATTCGGCATCGAGCAACTGAAAGAAGATCTAGTTAAGTATCCGCGGGTGGTCAAGGCGGACAACAATGTTAGAGTGTAATATTTTTATACTTTTTTAATTAAAAGTACCACTGTATTTGAACATTTCATCTATTTAGACTATATATATTGAACGTGCGGACTTCAAAAAAATTTGGGGTCGGATGTATGGGGCAACCTGACGAATGCCGGAACAAATTTATGGGTCAGCGTTGCAGATGCCCTAACATGTTAACTCTTTCATGAAAAGACTTAACGTATCAATACAGTTTCTTTGCTCAGTCACTAAAAGAAGAACTTGCATGGGAATGAAGAAACTAGCCGGGAGGCGTTCGTCGAAAGAAATCTATGTCGATACATCCACTTTTGTTAAGTGTCAAAAAGGTCTTATATTAAGTCACGGAGGGAGTATTATATTTTATAAAATCGAGTTCGGTAGTGGTTGAAAGAATACCGCACTCCGTGGAGTGACTAGCACCCCATTAGTCTGTAATAATAAGAAGAAATACGAAGGCAAGTCCAAGATTAACTCCCAAAGTAGGACAATATTGAAGTGATTAAGTGCCGCACGAGCGGAAGGAATATGCAAGGAGGAGATAATTTGGTCGTGTCAAATTCAGCGACAGTAGGTGGTACTCCACCGCCATTTGTTTATCACGCTGTCGTCTTCCTCTATCCCGTGTTTCAACTTTGACCGTAAATTTAACTACCAAGACTGATTGCGACGGGAGCAAAAATTATATCAGTGAATTCGTATTTAAAAGAAGTTTTCAATTATATAATTTTTTCTTCCGCCGCAGTTGGTCTCGTTGGTTAAATTTATGGTCAAAGTTGGACATCGGGAAGCGCGGGCGCACTATATTTTGGAATGGAGGGAGTATCAAAGTAGCAAACCTCTCAACTGTTATTAGTCCAACTGGGGCGGCACAGCATTTTCACTCAAAGGGCACCAACCACGTGTTGCTCACGCATAAATATAAAGTAATATATATTCTACCGTGCAAAAAAGAGAGATATTTAAGCACATTATTTGTGGGCCAAAAAGGATATGAGGGTCTTATTCAGAATGCAATGGATTTTGGGAAGAGGACATGCTATGAAGTTAAGCCATAGAGCACATAACTGCTACCCAGATCGGTTTGTGCGTCGACAAATTAATTTGTGTGGCGCCAAACAGCAAGGCACCGTCACTAGAGAGAGAGAGACCCTGAACTTACCGTAAGGGAGGAGGAGGATCCATCGAGTGACCTGTGTGCCTACATGTATCCATTAATTGGACGTTAATGGAATGTGGTGTACATGTTCTCCAGTACTACTGCTACTACTTTGCTCATGCAGCCTACGGACCATGGAGTAAACATTTACGCTGTAGGTGATCTTTTTTTTTTGAAACAAGGCAAAAGATTTGCCATTTCATTAAATAAGATCTTTTTCTTTCTTGTATGTAAAAGGAAGGCGTTGGTTGGACCATCATCCTCTTGTGAAGTGTACGCATGTTGGCGTATTGATTGTTGCAATGGTATACTGCAGGGCTCATGACCTGTGTGGGGGATGCAAGCAATTATTCAATTTCTACCAATCAGGATCATGGGATGCAGCAACAACTAGCCAGCTAATGATATAATACTACAACATTCCTAAAGCACTTAATTGTTTGAATTATTTATTATTCTGGGAAGAGAGAAACAGTGCATGAGGAACTGACTGAAAACATGTAAAATCAAATTCTTGTTATTAGAAGGGAAAAAATAAATAACAAAAATGGCATATTCATTCACATCTTCCCCAGACTAACATTGATGCAATGAAGCGCAATAAGTTCCAGCAAAAAAAAGAGAAGAAAAATAGCAATATGTCATGTGACAACAAAACAACCTATTGGAATCCAGTCAAACTGAACAGAAGAGAAAATGGGCCAGCCAAGTGGCCCCCTCGAAGGTCAAAGAAAGCCTATAGCAAGGTCCATGAAATCTCACAGGCAAAAGTTGTTGCCTGGAAAGATGGAACAGGCTCCTGTTGCCATCATTGTTGTCAACTTGTGACCTATTCACCTTTAACCAGTGCCTGGTCTACCAACAAAACAGGCCAACTGAAATCCAGGAAGGCATTTAGTGTGCACAAGCTGTGGAAGTGGTAGTAGGCAAGAGCATATAGCACCCAACATCTCTGCTTCTCCAATATTACCAACCAAACCACTGGAATAAGGGAATGGTGCGTCGCCATTTATGGCGGTTGGTACCCCCAGCTGAAATGCCGGCATTCATTTTCTGTTGTGCTCACCGATCCAAAATCATCATGCTTGTGGTCTAACAAAGCATTCAACCCAAATCCATAATGTTGCAGTTTATATGGAAATGCGAGCCTGTAGTACTGATCTAGCTATTAATCTGTAGTACTGATCTAGCGGAATAATCCTTCAGTATATATGTCTGCTCCATATATGCACACTAATGATCATAAGTAAACACGATGTACAACATGGCCAAACCTAGAAGAAATTCAACAACTATTTTTACACTAGAATACAACATGCGAAGGCAATTCTGCATTGACCGACTACATGGCTAGCTGCCAGGAGCTGCCCATGATCTGAAATCGCCCAACACAGCAGCTTCGCCGACTTCATGGAATGTATTGACGTACAGGTCAGGTTGCCCCTCTTTATTGGAAGCCTCAAGAACCAATTGATACGCGAGTTGGCTTCTCTTAAGGTGGATGACCAATATCTTGCTGCTCGTTGATGGGTGTGGAGACCACCATTGATTTTTGACACTCACGCGGTGCTTCTAGCCAATTGCTCAAATCTCTGAGCAATAACTTGCTGGTTTCCACTTGTATATACATTGAGCAAGGACACTACAGCAGAAGATAACATAACTTTCTGTGACACATTTGGGCTGAAACCATCCTCGTCATTTATGGTCTCGCTTGCCAGAGGCTGGTCCTCGGCACTATTGAATGCTGAGCATAAACCCTTCAGCCAGTCTTCCAGAAAGGATGCCTTCTGCTCAAAATGAAAGTGAATTAGATAGGGCAACAGAACAATATATCTGTTTTTCAGTTACAAAAAGTCGAAGTATTAAGCATTTAAGCCACATATTATGGGGTATTTCTTCAGTGCATGCATATTACACAGGGCTAGAGTAGAAACCTGCTCTTCTACATCTTAGGTGTACAAACAAGAGCAATATATTCACTAAAATAACAAAGTAATATAGATAAATATAAAAAGGACAAACCCAGTGCTAGAAGCTCCCACACAAGGTGGGGTCCGGGGAACGATTATACGAGACAAGCCTTAACCCTCCACAGTGCAATGCAGAGAGGCCGCGTCGAACCCAGGACCTCTTGGCACAAGTGGGGAGTACTTCACCACTGCCCCAGGCCTGTCCAAATATAGACAAATATAGTACCAAAATTTGTGCTATCGACGTAGCACATGAGTTCATTTCCAGGACTTCATGATAAATAGGAAACAGACACAAAAAGTCGCATCGTTAAGAACACTGCAGAGTTGGTTATGTTTTGATATTTCCATACATGACAGGGCCAAACACATGCTCATGAAACTGATGAATCCAGATTCTCAAAATATCAATCTGATCTGGCTGTTATTTGCCCCTGAACAACACTATGACAGATAAATACATCATATTAGTGAAAACACAACACACAGGCATGAGACGGTTACCTTGATAAGAAAATCTTTCAGGCTTTGGTCATTCTTCGGTGAAACAAAACCAAGCAAATGCAGAGCAGTAAACGTAAGCTGTAAAAAGGAGCCAAAGGTTCAACAATGCTGTGAAACATGTTTTGGAGAAAACAATATATATATATATATATATATATATATATATATATATATATATATATATATATATATAAGCATGAACAACATTGACCTGTTTCTCAAGGTTGTCCCGGTGTTTGAAATTTGAAGGCGATGATGAACTGTTCGAACTTAATGACTCAAGAACATGTGTGAGGCCTCTGACAACATCTGGAAAGGAGCTACCATAATCTACACATCCAGCAGCAGCATGAATTCAGTTGCAGAATGATACTACAGGCAAGACACGAACCTCCAAGAAATGAAATAGGCAGCACAGGATAATACAATCTAAATAATAATGACAGAAAGCTTTAATCCATTGGCAATTTGGCATGATATGGTATTAGCAAAATAAGCAAGATCAGAACTTAAACAAAGGCAGCAATTAAAGCATTCAGCGGACTAACCAAGCCTTGTGACTGGCACTGCTAAAGCAACAGCCGCATGCATCCTTATTTTATAATTGTTTGAGTCGCGGAGTAATAGTAGAAGTATGCTATAAACACTTGATGCCCTGTAATACAAAACACCTGAAAATCAGAACCACTAACATATGAAGCTGGAGAACTCAGTTACTCACAGAGGTACAATCATGGTACCAGGTGTGTAGATTTCTCATATAGTACTTCCAATTGACAAGGTTGACAATGGGGAGAAATAACTATTGCACAAATTTCTGACTGATTACTTCCTTAAAGATGAATATTTGAAAATAGAAGATGTGGGTGAAGGTTGTCTTTATTAGATTTAGAATATTATGAAATAGCCTCTTTAAACATTGGGCTTCACCTTCTGTAGGTGGAGAGCATATGCGTTTCATTCAAATGCTTCTGGAAGATAAAGAAAAAATGTGGTGCTTCTACAATGGGAATTCTAAAGCACATAAGATGCATAAAAGTTTCTGCAAAATTCAATAAAATACTGGAAGATGTTGCATGTGCAAATCATACCACTGCATCTCTGAAAGTCTCACGGTGTCATTCATGAATAAGTTACTAAGAGCATGACAAACATTCCACTGAACCTGTATGAATGACAAAAGACAAGTCAAATGGAAGCAGTTATTCATGTAAAACATCTCCACATTCAACAATCACATATAATAGAAAAATAGAAGGAAAAAAATCTTGAACTTGTATTCTTTGCTAACTGAGGTGTTCCTCATTAGAACAAAACAAGGGAAACATGTTTTTTTAGTCTCGCCTTGACACAATAAATTGTCTCAGAAACTAGGATGATGTTGAGTGAATAACAAGAGATTCAGCCCATGGATGTTTGTTTTAAGTACAAGTGCAGAACCATTTCTTGCAGTACCTTTACATTTCCAGTAGTCACAGAAGACATCAAAGCCTGTACCATTGTTTGAAGACAGACAGGATCTCCATAGAAAACTGAATTCCTGTGATGGAGGCCACAAAATTGTAAGCTGAAGAAACAAGTTAAGAAAAATTATGACTGATGCCTACAGAATATTAAAGGCTTTGTTGTTGTTGTTGATGATGATGATGCATGCAGAATATTACCAACCTTGAATCATCGACTGCATCACAATGATGATTGAATCTGATAAACCTTGACAGATATCCAAGGGCTCTAACGGCATTTGACTTTACCTGAACATAAATAAAAACAACAACACTGATACCATTAGATACAGAAATATACAGATACCTTCCTTTTCTTTTCAATTTACAACTGAATAATGTCTTGCTGTTCAATAGCCTAAAACAGGCATCTGGGCCAGTGAAAATGTAAAATAAAGAGAGAAAAAGACATCAGTTGACAAGACAAGCTTACTTTTTCGCCATCTTTGGTTAGGCGCAAAGCAATTTCAACCAGCAATGAAATTGTTGATTTATCAAGTAGATCTACAGTTGAAAAAATAGTAGAAAGATAAGCATGCCGTATCGTTATATATTATAGATTCTGTAACCAACTAACAATCAATATGCAATACATACCTGCAGTCGGATCTGTTTGTAGTTCCAATGCTCTGAAACGAATAGAAGAACAAAGATTGGCCAAAGCCCATGAGGCAGTGATACGGACCTAAACATTTAGATTGAGACAATGTTACACATAGAATACTTGATAAATTTTAGTACAACAAAAAAAAAACAATAACAGTGCACAAGCATTAAAGAGAGAGATACAAATATCATACTGGAGTTGATGAATTTTGTGTATTGAAATCAATGGCTTTTATGAACTCGCCAGGTAGGCTAGGACTGCAGAAGGAAAGAATGAGTTATGGACTATTGGTCATCATCATTCAAGTACCTTAAAATAAGCACTTGACTACTTGAGACTGCAGCGCAACCAAAGTCTGAAATTTTACCTCGACAATATTTGGGAGAAACATGAAACAATACCAATGGCTCGACATGCAGCCGACCTCACTGTAGCAACTGCATCACTCAATGCTGCATGAACCTACACAACAATAATTGTGATACTCACGAAATTTTAACAGGTTAGGGAAACATAATGAAACACAGAAATAATAAACTTACAGATGAGGAGGTCACATAATCTCTCTTGTTTACTGGTAGGGAGAAGAAAACATCAGAGGTCATGCCCGCGAAACATGTGAGTGATGCTGTCCTGACCTAGAAACAAACAGTTAATTTATTTAGTCCAGGAAAAACAGACACTCAAAAAACGGAATACTTTCAGCAATACATAAAAGCATTTCCATCAGGTTCATGGAGCACATACTCCCTAAATTTAATGGTGCTGTTGCAAGACAAAACTAATTTCTTACATACGGGACATAAAGTATCATCTGAAGATAACAACACAGCTAAGCATATCATGCTATATTTAGGACCAAGGATCATAAACGGCAACACAATACTCAAACATACATTAGTTAGCTGCTTTGACTAAAACGGCAGCAGGCATTCTGTTACTAATCTGCTAAATCATGTTTATAAGTTAGCATTAACACCATAGATTATTGAGAAATAAATGAAGCCTAACCACTAGTCGTTCCAGATTAATACGATAATACATGGACAACACGGGTTCTAGAGGTGGTAGATTACCATAGCAGAGGCATGTGATAATCCCCGAGGGAGATGAGTTTCTAACACCTCAGTCCAACGGTTGGTTCCAAGTGTAATGTCCAAAGAGCAGTTTTGTGATGGTCCAGGGGTTTCAATTTCAAAGTGAGGCGCAGATTTAATGCTTTTATTTACAGTGCAGTCTGAAATTTGCTGAATATCCAGCAATCTACACTCTTTGAGATCATCCGCACCCTTGAATCCAGATGAAACACGCAGACACTCATCAATTACCTGACAAACAAAATCACAACACATTAATAAATGATCAAAACTAAGTATGACCATGATGGTTAATTTTACATAATAAGGCAATTCTAAGCTAAGGACCACCACGGGAAAACAGACACTGGGATACTAGTATGGGGAGACACTGGATACAGCATTTTCCAAAAACAGCCATTCGGGGATACGGCAGGGTATATAAGTGTTTTAAAAATAAACGGCAAGTAATAAAGATTTAATGATAATTTTGAGATGAGAGCTTTTTTTATAGTACAGGATAATGTTGCCTCATTTCTATAGATGAAAGACTGTGAGCAGTCCACACAACCCTCCACTCAGAGCCCATATAAGGCCCAATTCCAGAAAACCCTACACTACACAGCTCCTCCAGCCCACACATTTCTGTGCTGTTTTCCTCCAGCCGCCTGAGAGCCGCAGAGAGGAGATGAAATGAATGCACCGCCGCCTTTACCTTCTTGCTCATCGGCAGCTTCAACCACTGCCTTCCAATCGGCCCAAATCCTCTCCCTTGCTGGCGGCTGCAGTCCACATCTTTCTCCCTGCCTGGAGCTTCTTCCTCATCAGCGTCCACCTTGCCATCTTCCTCTCCACCTGGATGTTCTTCTTTGCTAGCGACCATCGAGATGAGAGCTGAGTGGCGGCGCGGTTGCTGGAGGCTTGCTCCTGACTCCCCACCATGTCCACATCATATCTAGGCCGTATCCCGATTTATTTCCCCTTTTTTTCAGAAAAGATGGGATACATGTCTGTCCCAGTCC
>NC_041392.1:435160057-435175974 GCF_002162155.2 Triticum dicoccoides | reverse complement strand
GTTCTAAGATCCAGATTGAATAATAACATAGTAGCTGATGAAGAATCAAAATAAAAGATCAGGTGCTACATACATGTCATAACCAAAGAACCAAGTTTGTAAGAACCTGAGCCTAGAATATTTAGGCGTCATGTAGCAGATATCAACAAAATCATCTATGAACAAGAGCATTCAACCAGTAGTCATCTTATGTTGGGACTTGAGAGAAAAAGGTTAAGCATACATCCAAGTTCCTAATTTACCAGCAATCCATGTACCAGAACCTTAATTTACTTTCCTTCACTTTGTTTACGTACTCTCTCTTCTTTTTGGGTTCTCACAATCACAGGTTTCTGGTGGGTTTCATCTCTAGCCTACCCCAACTTACTTGGGACAAAAGGCTATGTTGTTATTGATGATGATACATCCAACTTCAGGTACTGGGCCACTTCTTCTCAGCTTCTGTAGCAGCTTAGAGCCCCCGGAAGCTTAAGACAAAAAGAAATACTAATTAGTTTTTCCCATAGGCCATAGCCCACCCCAATCTCTGCTGATACTGGGAAGCTGCTCAGAGCCTCAGACCCAGCTTCCCACCTCTTCCATCTCAGAACTGCCATCCAACTAGATACAGAAATTACCGGGGCTTGCCACTGCGTACCCCCTGCCCCCAGACCAGAGCACATGTGGAGATTCCTCCGTAGCTCTCCCCTCCTGTCGATCGAAGCATTCTCTCTCTCATGTGTGACACCACCTAGGTTTTGACTCACCGCCACCGCCTCCTCGACACCACTGCCGACAATTCCCGCCTCCTGACATTCTCTGGTCCTCAACGGCCAGCCCACCTCCTCCCCTGCTCCCCTGCTGACTTTCAACCTCCAGCGCTGTCCACCACAAGCAATGCCCTTCACCCACGAGCATCTCCAGATCCAGCACAAGTACATATGAAATTGGATCAGTGCTTGTTCGCTAATTGATGTTTGTTCCAGAGAACTACAATAGCAATTTCCGTCGATTCATGCCTATTCCAGAAATTATTTTTTTCGAGAAAACGCAAGGGGAGCTTGTGTTTCATTGCTTTGGAAAGAAAAAGAGAGTTTCAGTTACAATCCTCCTAGGAGGGAATTACAGTGCCCAAAGGCACATCAGTGAACGTCCCAAATTTGTGGTATGATGGCGTGAAGCCCTAGAGCGCCGGCTCTGGCCCAGAGGGCGGCCTCATCCTTGATCTTCGTGAGCAGCTCGTTTGCCGAGGGCCGTCCTCTGTTGAAGACGCAATCGTTGCGGTGCTTTCAAATCATCCATGGGACGAGTTGGGTCGCGGAGGCGGAGGCCCTTGCGCATGGGTTTGGGAGTGTGCTGCCGCGTCGTGCGCCACCAGTCATTGAGAGAGGTCTCGCTGTCCGGCGGGGCGCAGGAGAGTCGGAGCCAGTGCAACACCTCGTACCAGATCTGCCGGGTGAAGGGGCAAGCTAGGATGAGGTGGTGCATGGTCTCGGGGGCCTGGTCGCAGAGGGGGCATCGCGCGGGGTGTTGCAGGCCACGGCGGGCGAGGCGCTCGGCCGTCCAGCATTGGTCCAGGTGGGCGAGCCAGTGAAAGAATCGGACGCGTGGGGGCGCCCAGTTCTTCTAGGTGAGCTTCCATGCGTCGCAGCTTGTGGAGCCATTGAAGGTGGCGATGTAGGCCGATTTGGCGGAGTAGACGCCGCTGGGGCTCCACTTCCAAGAGAGGCGGTCTGGCTCGGCGGAGAGGGTCGTGTGGCTGATTGCGTGCTAGAGCTGTAGGTATTGCCCAATCTCATGGATGCCAATCATGCCGTGTATGTCTGGTGCCCATCGCTTGGCCTGTAATCCAACGGCGACAGTCCTGAGCTAGTGGCGGCGCTTGGGAATGCAAGTGTATAGGAGCGGCGTGATCTCGCTAACAGAGCGCCCGTCTATCCATCGGTCTTCCAAGAATAGGGCCTCCGTGCCGTTCCCGATTTGCATGGTGGTGGATGCGAAGAAGAATGCGTGCTCCTCGGCGGTGAACTGTAGGTCGAGGCCAGCCCACGCTTTAGTGCTGTCCGTGCAGCTGAACCACAACCATCGAGTGCGGAGCGCGAGGCTTGTCCGGGCGAGATCGTGCACGCCGAGGTCGCCAAGTGATAGTGGCCTAGCAACGCGTTGCCAATTGACATGACAGTGTCTGCCATTTGCCTCTGCACGCGTCCTGCCCATAGGAAGCCTCGCTGAATCTTCTCAAGTGCCCTGATGGTCTTCTTGGGGGGCGCGAGAGCGAGGAGCTGGCGGATCAGGATCGCGCTCAGAATGGCCTTGACGAAGGCGACGCGGCCGGCCTTGTTCATGAGATGCGCCTTCCAGGTGGGTACCATGCCGGCCGTTTTGTCGACGACGGGCTGCAACTGTGCAGCCGTGGGGCGGTGTAGAGTCAGGGGGATGCCCAAATAGGTGATCGGGAACTTGGCGAGGGGGCAGCCCAGTAGGTTGACGGCGGGCGCGGCGTCTCCGGCAGAGCACCGAATCAGGGTGGCGGAGCTTTTTAAGAAGTTGACCTGGAGGCCTGAAGCTCGGCCGAAGAGCAGGAGGATGCTCTCGACGGCGGTGATGTCGCCAATGGTGGGGTGGCAGTAGAGGATTACGTCGTCGGCATAGAGGGAGACCGAGGGAACCGGGCGCCAGGGGTGCAGCCGCTGCAGAACGCCCAGTTTCGTTGCGCGGCGGAGGCGGCCCAACGTGTCAACGGCGAGGACAAAGAGTTGTGGCGACACGTGGTAGGCCTGGCGGAGGCCGCACCTATGCCAGATGATGGGGCCGGGATCTCCATTGATGAGCACCTTCGTGCTGGCCGAGGAGAGCAAGATGGCCAGCCAGTCTAGGAAGCGAGAGCCGAAGCCGTACTGGTGTAGGACCTCGAAGAGGAACGGCTAGCTAATGGTGTCGAAAGCACGAGCCAAGTCCAACTTCAGGAGGACGTGAGGGGCGCCGAGCCGGTGCAGAAGGCGCGCGGACTGGCGCATGAGTATGAAGTTGTCGTGCAGGCTGCGGCTGGGGATGAATTCATTATGGCACGTGCTGACGAGGTTGTGTAGCTTTGGCGCGAGGCGGAGCGATAAGACCTTGGCGAAGATTTTGGCAACGACGTGAATTAGGCTTATAGGCCTGAAGTCAGCTAGGCCGCAAGCGTCTGCGCGCTTCGGGAGCAAGGTGAGCAGCGCCTGGTTGAGGAAGCAAAAGCCCCGACCACGCATCTCGTAAAGCCGCTAGAAGACATTGACGAAGTCTTGCCGGACGATGGACCAACACGCGCGTAAGAACTCGGCAGTAAAGCCGTCCGCGCCGGGGGCTTTACATGCGGGAAGGCGTTTCATCACCAAATTTCCTCGGCGTCGAAAGGGGCGTCGAGGTCGTCGAGGTTGGTGGGCGTGATCAGCTCGGAGAGGTCGAGACTGCACTCGCGGGGCGTCTCGCAGCCGAGCAGGGCGTCGAAGTGTGCGTATGCCACGGCCGCCATGTCGCAGGGGGCAGAGATCAAAACGCCGTCCATTGTGAGGTTGTGGATCTGATTCTTCTGTCGCCGGTACGTGCATTGCCGGTGAAAGAAAGATGTGTTGGTGTCGCCGTCCTTGAGGGTCGCAATACGAGCGCGCTGTCAGGCTATGGTGCGCTCTAGGGAGGCGAGGCCAAGGTATGAGGCCTTGATCTGCCACTGGAGCCAGTCTTCGTGCGGGGACAGGAGCCGGCACTCCTGCGCTGTGTCCAACCTGAGGAGGAGCTCCTTGGAGATCGCGAGCTTGAGGCGAACGTTGCCGACAGTCCTCGAGCTCCAGCTGGTAAGTTTGCGCGCGGTAAATTGCATGTGTCGCATGAGCCGCCGGAAGGGGTCGTCATCGTGGACGGAGTGCCAGGCGGCCGCCATGATGTCATGGAACCCGTCCAACCGCGTCCAGAACTCCTCGAAATGGAATCGTCGATGGCCCGGCGGCACCGGTTTGCAATCAAGCAGCAAGGGGCTATGATCGGAAACGACGGAGGCGAGGCATCGAAGGTGGCATTCCCCAAAAATTATACTTACAAGTGTTGTTGATTGATGTTTGTTCAGAGTGAAGAATTGTTATCACATGCAATGCCTAATGTGTGCTTGTGGTAATTGTATATTGGTAGTTCATGTTCATATTATATTGCATTTCGTAGCTTGTTCTGTGGACATTTCATTTTGTAATGAATGATTTATAATGTCAGGATCCATTCTGTGAACAAGTTGTGAATCTTGTCCAGTTTTACAGAATTATGCATGATTTGTGGCCAATCTATCATTAATGTGTAAAGCATTAGACTGGAGTCCAGAGGCAATATAGACTTTGTACATCTCAACATATATAATAAGCTTAAGCTGAAAAGAATAGCTAAAACAGTTTCTCCAGCAGAGCTTACTACAGAAGCTTGACTGGACTATACCCTATATGCTGTAGATATTATTAACAAAAATAAAACCTAAACATTGATAGGTAAAGTGATTTGTAGCAAACTGATAAACAGGGAAAACCAAGCTGAATGCAAGGTTGGATGGAAATTTACCCAATATCATGAATTTTATCCAGTTCATGGCAAAGTAAAAAAATAAATCTATTTAGCTTTATGGGGAAAAAGTAAAGTTCCGAAGTATAAAATAGTTTCGTCCACAATATTTTGAAGCATTTACAGAAAACTCTACCTTAATACCAGCTACAAGACATCTTCCTTTAGTAGATAACTCTTCTTTAGGGGGCCCAAAGTTAGCATCACATTTTTGGTCTTCAAAGCTCTCCGTTTGCAATAAATCAAGAACGATATCTCGAACTTTTTCCCAAATGATGTTTGCACAGCTTGGATAATTATGAACCACTGATCTCAACACCTGTGCACACATAAAAAGGAATGGATATTACCACATGTGTCAACCTGTGAAGCATTTGCATGTACACTGAGAAAATGAATATAAATGCCCTACAAAACGTGCCAAGAAGATCAATTCCATGACTGAATGTACATGTCATAAGTATATATGAATAAGTATATCTATGTGATAATCAAATCTATACATGGAATATCAAGGAGAACTGCATTACAAGATAGAACAGGAAGCTCAGTCTTCCTCCTAGCTAATTACAAATATGTTAGGTATCCCGCATGTGGTTACAAATAGATTTCAGACCATAAGAGTTCCCCTTTAGAGAATAACCATAGTTGTTCCCTGGTGTTTATGCTGGAGGGATCCTTATTAGTTATAATCCATGTGCCCTTTGCTTATTAGCTAAGTATTACTAGAGGTCAGTGCATATAGGTCGGCTGACCTTACTTAGTCAGTGAGATAGACTATACAGGCTGTCAGCAACTAGTCAATTTGATGTTTGCACGCACTGACAGCTGCTAAAACTGTATGGTCAGCTTAGCAGCTGACCTTTCTCATGTATTACAAGTCCGATATCCAAACACATGCTGAAGATAAAAGAAAATACAAAAGCAACCTTTAAGCATAAATGGATGGTTACTTGCCTGGAGAGCTCCACACCTAACACTGAAATGCATTTCCTCTTCTATACAATGAAGAAGAATAACTACGACACTTGACTTCTGCTGAGCAAGTGATGGCCCTGAAAAGCTCACATTGGTACACAAATGTCACAGCTTAGTATCCACCCAAACCAGTTTCTCAATATGATAAACTCTGGAGTCTTCCAAGACAATAAGTTCAGCAATGTGCGGCAGTTTTTTTAATATAAATTAAGACTGAGAATAAAGTGACCATATCAACGAAATTTGAAATTAAGAGGGTCTAACCTGCACAGTGATCAATGAGAACTCCAAAGACATCTGAAGAAGGTGGCACCTTTGCAAATGCTGCCTCCAAGCAACTTAGAACATTAACCTGTTGTTATTCCCATGTAAGGTGTAAGAACTACAACTATTGTTCCTAAATAAAGAAATAATATTGAAAAACTAACCAGCAAAGCATAATGTTCATTTTTATTTGAGTTCCTGTCTAATAATCTACCGCACATGGCTGTAATGACAGTTGGCAACAACTCCTTCGGCATTCGAGGGTACCTGGTCATCAAACATATTATCAATTATATGGCATATCAAGTTAGAGAAACAAGATACACGGTGGGGATTTAGATCATACGGTGTAGCAGATATCAGAAGGATGAGAACTCTGAACACTGCTGCAAGCAATGTAGTTTGAGTTTCACGCTGTACCAAGAACATCATACCTGCCAAACAGGAAAAGAAATTTCATGTAAACTTTGGATAAAACATTAAAAAAGAATATGTAAGGCATACAGAGCTGTTGAATGAAAGTTATATAGATAATGTTAAGCTTCATGCACTAGCCAACGCAACCAAAAGTCCGAACTGATGGAGAGAAGCGGGCAATATATTTCAACACCCCCTCACATCTGATGGATAAGTCTGTGTACTAAGGTCCTTGTGGGGCTGCAGCACATGGTCCTTGTGGCAGTTAGGAGGATAAAGTCCTGGACCATCAAGGACTGGCTGTTAGGATAGAGTTCTGTTCTTGACCATCAAGGACTGTCAGTTAGCATCTTAGACTAGCATCTTAGACTAGCATCTTAGACTGGCATCTTGGCAGCATCTTAGCATATGCCTTGGCTGGCTAGTAGCCTATAAATATGTATCCCCAACCCCTCGGGTTGGCATGGCATTGTGTGAGAAATAAACCAACGAAAATTGTCCCAACTCTCCTAGTGTCATCCACATCTATCAATGCTCAGGCTGAAAGGTCTAACAAGTGGTAATATGTATCCCCAACCCCTCGGGTTGGCATGGCATTGTGTGAGAAATAAACCAACGAAAATTGTCCCAACTCTCCTAGTGTCATCCACATCTATCAATGCTCAGGCTGAAAGGTCTAACAAGTGGTATCAGAGCCTTCGTTAACCTGCACCCTGAGCATTTCCTGTGAGCAGCCCAAGTCGGTAGCAGCAGCTGCTCCGTCTGCCTCTGGTTACCTTCCTCCCTCCGGACTGTCGAGCAGCAGCTCGTCTTCATCAGCCTCCTCTTCACGCAACAGCCCCCCTGCAGCGAGCCATGTCTGCAGGTCGCTCTCAGCACACGGCTACCTCGAGCATGCGGCGCCGGCAAGAGGCCGAGCGCGCCGTGGCAGAGGAGCGTGAGCGAGCGGCTGTAGCAGCGGCTGCTGCGGCGGCAAGAGTGTCGAGGCTGGCTGCAGCGGAGCTGGCAGCAGCCAGAGCGGAGGTAGAAGCAGCCAGGGCGGAGGTAGAAGCAGCAGCAGCAGCAGAAGCAGCCCGTGAGGCTACGGCGGATGCCAAGGCACTCCGCGGCAGCCCCGGCAGCTCCAGCAGCTCCGCGCCTGCGGACGACGGCGCCGACGCAGATCGCGCCAAAGTGGCGCAGGAGCAGATGGCGCAGTGGGCAGCCGAGCACGCCCGCGCTCCAGGTGGAGGCGCGCACCGCGACGGCGGCTGCAACGACCAGGACCGCGGCCTCTACGAGGTCCGGACTGTGGTCAGGGATGTTGGTTCCAGTGTTGGGTGGCCTACCCTCACTAAAACCAACTACGTCGAGTGGGCCGGGATCATGAAGGTCAGGCTCCAGGTGCGGCGCATGTGGGAGGCAGTCCAAGACAGCAACGTCGACCACCTAGAGGATCGACGGGCACTGGACGCCCTCATCGCCGCAGTCCCGCCCGAGATGCAGTTCTCGCTTTCCAACAAGCGGACTGCCAAGGAGGCTTGGGACGCCATCGCCGCAGCACGCATCGGCAGCGACCGTGCTCGCAAGTCCACCCTGCAGGCACTTCGTAAGGAGTGGGAGAACCTGGGCTTCAAGCCAGGTGAGGACGTTGATGACTTTGCTCTCCGTCTCAACACTCTGCTGCAGAAGATGGTGAAGTTCGGCGATGCCACCTACACCGAGGAGAGAGCTGTCGAGAAGCTTTTTCGGTGCATTCCCGAGAAGTACAAGCAGATGGCTCGCTCGATCGAGTCGTTGCTGGACCTCTCCACGATGACGATCGAGGAGGCGATAGGTCGACTCAAGGTCGTCGACACCGACGAGCCACAGCCCCCCTCGGGGCCCGTCACCACCGGCGGGAAGCTGCTCCTAACTCGGGAGCAGTGGGATCCCAGCCTTGGTGACAAGAAGAAGGGGGAGCCTTCCTCCTCGACGGGCGGCCGCAAGCGTGGCAAGCAGCGTAAGGCGCGAAGAGGCCCCCCGGGCAGGGCACAAGGACGTGCCGAAGGTGACGCCCGCGGAGGCGCCAAGGACGGCGCCGCTGGCAAGCCCAGGCCGGCACAAGACAACAGTTGCCACAACTGTGGCCGGTTTGGCCATTGGGCCAATGAGTGTCGGCAACCACGACAAGGCCAGGCTCACGTCGCACAGGCGAAGGAGGAGGAGACGGCTCTGTTCATGGCGCATGCAAGCATTGAGCTACCCTCGGCGACTCCAGTCGCAAAGGCTTTCATCCACCTCGATGAGCCAAAAGCACACGCTCTTCTCGGCGATGGCTCCGGGAAGGACAAGGCTACGGGGTGGTGCCTCGACACCGGCGCCACCCACCACATGACCGGTCGAAGGGAATTCTTCGCCGAGCTCGACTCCGATGCGCGAGGCTCCGTCAAGTTCGGGGATCCCTCCGCTGTGGAGATAAAGGGCGTCGGCTCCGTCATCTTCACCACCAAGATGGGAGAGCACCGGCTGCTCACCGGTGTCTACTACATCCCCGCGCTAAGGAATTCCATCATCAGCTTGGGACAGCTGGATGAGAACGGCTCACGCGTGCTGATTGAGCATGGGGTCCTACGCATCTGGGATCGCCAGCGTCGCCTTCTCGCCAAGGTGCTCAGAGGTGAAAATCGACTCTACGTCCTTGATGTGCAGGTGGCACAACCGGTCTGTCTCGCTGTCCGTCGAGACGACGAGGCGTGGCAGTGGCATGAGCGCTTTGGGCACCTTCACTTTGAGGCCCTGAAGCGTCTAAGTGCTAAGGAGATGGTGCGAGGCCTGCCATGCCTCGACCATGTGGAGCAGTTCTGCGACATCTGCGTACTGACAAAGCAGAGACGACTCCCCTTTCCCCAACAGGCGAGTTTTCGGGCTAAGGAGAAGCTGGAGCTCGTGCACGGAGACCTGTGCGGCCCGGTGACGCCAGCCACACCAGGAGGTCGACGCTACTTCCTGCTGCTCGTCGACGATCTCTCCCGCTACATGTGGGTGATGATCCTCGGCAGTAAGGGAGAAGCGGCGGACGCCATCAGGCGCGCGCAGGTTGGTGTGGAGGCGGAGAGCGGCCGCAAATTGCGCGTGTTGCGCACTGACAACGGCGGCGAGTTCACGGCGGCTGAATTCGCGTCGTACTGCGCCGATGAGGGCATCCAGCGCCACTACTCCGCGCCGTACAGCCCGCAGCAAAATGGCGTCGTCGAGCGGCGCAACCAGACGGTTGTGGGGATGGCTCGGGCTCTCCTCAAGCAGAGAGGGATGCCGGCTGTCTTCTGGGGAGAGGCGGTGCTAACGGCCGTCTACATCCTCAACCGCTCTCCTACTAAGGCACTCGACGGCAGAACTCCGTACGAGGCCTGGCATGGGCGGAAGCCGGCGGTCTCTCATTTGCGGGTCTTTGGCTGCCTTGCGTTCGCCAAGGAGCTCGGCCACATCGGCAAGCTCGACGACAGGAGCACTCCGGGAGTCTTCATCGGCTACGCGGAGGGCTCAAAGGCCTACCGCATCCTCGACCCAAAGACACAACGTGTGCGCACAGCGCGAGACGTCGTGTTCAACGAAGGGCGAGGGTGGCAATGGGACAAGGCGGTGGACGACGGCTCGACGCCGACGTATGACGACTTCATTGTCGAGTACACTCACTTCAAGGAAGCTGGGGGAGCAAGCAGCTCCTCTTCACCGGGCACGTCTACCCCGGCCCCCAAAACTACATCGACTCCGGCGCCTGCTACACCGACGACACCACAACCGGCGACGCCGCATACTCCAGCCCCGGCGGTCGCCACTCCGGGCTCGTCTTCATCAGCACCAGCTCACGCAGAGCACAACCCGATGAAGTTCGCTTCCCCGCTCACTCACGACGAGGAGCGGGTCGACGCATGGTATGGAGGCGAACCGCTGCGGTACCGTACGATGGATAATGTGCTCGGCGACCAGCCGGTGCCAGGACTGGTGCCACGTGACCTGGAGGCGCAGCTACAGCTCGTGTGTGAAGACGGCGAACCACGGTCCTTTGCAGAGGCCGAGAGAGACGCGGCATGGCGCGCCGCGATGAAGTTGGAGATGGATGCGGTCGAGCAAAACCGCACCTGGGAGCTTGCTGATCTCCCTCGAGGTCACCGCGCAATCACCCTTAAGTGGGTGTTCAAGCTGAAGAGGGATGGAGCCGGCGCCATCATCAAGCACAAGGCTCGTTTGGTGGCCCGAGGCTTCTTGCAGCAGGAAGGAGTCGACTTCGACGACGCTTTCGCTCCCGTGGCACGGATGGAGTCCGTGCGACTTCTCCTTGCGCTGGCTGCCCAGGAGGGCTGGCGTGTCCACCACATGGACGTTAAGTCGGCATTCCTCAATGGCGACTTGAAGGAGGAAGTCTACGTGCATCAGCCACCGGGGTTTACGATTCCCGGCCAGGAGGGCAAGGTGCTCCGCCTGCGCAAGGCTCTCTATGGCCTGAGGCAGGCACCCAGGGCGTGGAACGCCAAGCTGGACTCCACGCTGAAGAAGATGGGTTTCGAGCAGAGCCCGCATGAGGCTGCCGTCTACCGACGGGGGAGTGGAGGAAATGCCCTGCTGGTGGGCGTCTACGTTGACGACCTGGTGATCACCGGCACCAAAGATGCAGAGGTGGCGGCGTTCAAGGAAGACATGAAGGCCACGTTCCAGATGAGTGACCTGGGGCTCCTCTCCTTCTATCTAGGGATTGAGGTGCACCAGGACCACTCCGGGATCGCGCTTCGACAGTCCGCCTACGCCAAGCGCATCGTTGAGCTAGCTGGGCTCACCGACTGCCATCCAGCTCTCACTCCGATGGAGGAGAGGCTGAAACTAAGTCGCGACAGCACGACGGAGGAAGTGGATGCTACGCAGTACCGACGCCTTGTGGGGAGCCTTCGCTACCTCACTCACACACGGCCGGACTTGGCATTCTCCGTCGGCTATGTCAGTCGGTTCATGGAGCGACCAACGTCGGAACACCAGCAGGCAGTGAAGAGGATCGTCCGCTACATAGCAGGGACCCTCGACCACGGCCTCCATTACCCTAGGTGCCCTGGGGCGGCACACTTCGTCGGGTACAGCGACAGCGACCACGTCGGCGACATCGACACCAGCAAGAGCACGAGCGGGATCCTCCTCTTCCTCGGCAAGTGTCTCGTGAGCTGGCAATCAGTCAAGCAGCAGGTGGTGGCCCTGTCCAGCTGTGAGGCTGAGTACATAGCGGCCTCCACCGCCTGTACTCAGGCGCTCTGGCTTGCTCGACTGCTTGATGATCTTCTCGTTCAAGACACCAGAACGGTGCAGCTCCTGGTGGACAGCAAGTCCGCCCTGGCCCTGGCAAAGAACCCCGTGTTCCACGAACGGAGCAAGCACATCCGACTGAGGTATCACTTCATCCGCAGCTGTGTGGAAGAAGGGAGCATCGAGGCGAGCTACATCAACACCAAGGATCAGCTCGCAGACCTGCTCACCAAGCCCCTTGGGAGGGTCAAGTTCCTCGAACTTTGCTCCAGGATTGGGATGATTCAACTCTCCCACAAGACGACGTACAAGACTTAGGGGGAGAATGATGGATAAGTCTGTGTACTAGGGTCCTTGTGGGGCTGCAGCACATGGTCCTTGTGGCAGTTAGGAGGATAAAGTCCTGGACCATCAAGGACTGGCTGTTAGGATAGAGTTCTGTTCTTGACCATCAAGGACTGTCAGTTAGCATCTTAGACTAGCATCTTAGACTAGCATCTTAGACTGGCATCTTGGCAGCATCTTAGCATATGCCTTGGCTGGCTAGTAGCCTATAAATATGTATCCCCAACCCCTCGGGTTGGCATGGCATTGTGTGAGAAATAAACCAACGAAAATTGTCCCAACTCTCCTAGTGTCATCCACATCTATCAATGCTCAGGCTGAAAGGTCTAACAAGTGGTAATATGTATCCCCAACCCCTCGGGTTGGCATGGCATTGTGTGAGAAATAAAAAAAAGGGCAACCTGGTGCATGTAGCTCCCGCTTGCGCAGGGTCCAGGGAAGGGTCCGACCACTTTGGGTCTATAGTACGCAGCCTTTCCCTACATTTCTGTAAGAGGCTGTTTCCAGGACTTGAACCCATGACCTCATGGTCACAAGGCAGCAGCTTTACCACTGCGCCAAGGCTCCCCTTCCATTGTGTGAGAAATAAACCAACGAAAATTGTCCCAACTCTCCTAGTGTCATCCACATCTATCAATGCTCAGGCTGAAAGGTCTAACAACATCTAGGCTTATTTAGTCTGTAGACATGGGATCGAAGTAGGCCGCAGAATCTGCCTTTTTAATACTGCATTAGCAAGGTCTTGAACTCAAGACCTCTTGGATCGGATACCATATTAAATTCATGCTCCAGCCAGTTGCTCCAAAAGTGAGCTAGGGGGGGAGGGGGGGACCTTGCCAACTCAATAGAAAAGATATGTCCGTGCAATTGCACCCTCTATTAACTGTTTGAGCTTGCTTTATCCTACTTATGTAAGCTGTTATTGTCAATTACCAGATGTGCTCGCTGGTCGTGTGGTGTCACAAACTCACAACTAGAAGGAGCACCTAACCCTTTATTTGATGATGATGTGTGTGTGTGTGTGTGTGTGTGTTGTACAGTGTGAGGACCCAAAAGTACCAGAAATTTTCAAAAAGGCCAGAAATTTGGGGTATTACAGATACAAGTCGCCAACAATGGATTCCTCTCATTGAAGAAAGTCACGAGATGTAGGACCATTGAAATATAAAAATATCAGTAACTCCCCTACCTGTGTGCAGCTGCATCAGAATTTGACCAAGCGAGCAAGATAACGTAGTGAAAGATCCAAGTTTCGATGATTCTTTATACTCTGCAACTTGTGTCAAAACTAAGGCCTGCCCTTCCAGCATGGCAGCAATGGTCGATGCTGCCTCAACACGTACCTGCACATAGTTAAGTCAGGTCATGTCCATAATATACACGGGAACTTATAAATGGAAAAGGCGCTGAACCGATGGGACCATAATTCATACATACATGGTATACAATATTGTGGCATGCATCAATCAATGTACACTGCCATGCAAACAAGAGAAGAATTTTGCAAATAAAGGATGTAAATTATGAAGGGTCCAGATCACTTTGTAGCAAAAATGTAATACAACATTATTCGTTTTGGAAAAAAAAAATCCCATAAATAAGATAGCTCAGAATTTTTAAGAGTTGCATATCCTTTCCATGTATTAGTCATGTGATATCCCCATTTGTATACAGGGGTTTCCTCCGTTGTATACAGGGTTTTCTGCATATTTACCACACCTGCACAATAATGGCCTATGTCTTCAGTCACTTCAGCCCAAAATACAGGCAGATTTGGCATGGCAGCAAGGTACCCACATATTATGGAAGGTAGCATGAACAGAAAAGCTAGATGATATAAACAATAATAGTACAGATACCCGCAAACTTGTACCTTTGTTATAGGGTCAAAAATCAAGCATGTCATCAGAGTAGCTCGATATTTTCTGTAAAAGCAAGTAGCAACAAAAGCTACCGTCAAAAATGGGTACCATGATCATAAGGAAGCCATGAGAAATACCATGCCGATTGCACGTGGAAGAGTTTACCTTTGTTGGAGAACGTCGTTCTCAGGCAAAAGTAATGGCCACAGCGAAGTAAGTGATTTTGGGTCAGCACGACAGATATCCTTAAATAATTCAGAACAAGAATCAGATAACTTCTTGAATATCATGAGCATCATGATCATTTAGTGTTGCTTTTGATTATTAGATATCCAATAACTGACTATTAGAAGTTCAACAGGAAAATCAGAGTGTCTTTTAACAGTTAGAGACTTGAAGGAACTGAAATATCACAGATCATGGTGGATGCAGATAGCAAATTGAATGTAGATATTCCTATTTACAAACTTTTGGTGTTCCAAAAGGTCACTCAATTCACAGAACTGAACAACCATAGAGCACTAACAATTCAAACTAGCATAGGGCAGATGAATCAATTAGCTTGTCTTATTGGAGTATGAGCTTTATCTAAAAAGCTGCCCTCCACCCACCATTCCAAAAAGAAAGGAAAGAGCAATAGCTCGACTACGAAAGAAATCAATCTTACCTTCGTTGTAACAAAAAAAGACTAACTTGTACGAGCTCATACATGAGTAAGAGTTCAGAATGGGAACATCTAGTTTAGAAATTAGAATGTGTTGCATGGATACATACCTGTATACAAAGGATGGCAGCTAGTCTAGCTTTCGAACTCCTGAAACGGTCTCCATTTTTTGCATATCCATCAGTATCGCTCAGATCTGAATCTGAAGAGCCTAAATCATATCGAGAAGATTCACTATCTGAACTTCGATCATCCAATGAATCATTTGTTTTTCCATCCTTTTTTCGCAAATGAGGTGGTTTATATCGTCCACGGCCAGAACTCCTGGATTGTGAGTCTGTTTTGTTTTCCTTTGGAGTTATTGCAGATGGCAAAGATGACCTTAGCCCATACACAAAAAACATTTGCAAATTTGCCACGAAACCTGCTACCTTGAAGTTTTATTCACAATGTTACAATCAGAAAGAGAGAAATCATATGTACTGTTACCACAGAAATGGATTTCCTTTGTATACTTACATGTCCTGAAAGTGAAGCTTTCGGTTCTGAAAGAACGAAATGCAGACAACGAAGAAAGGAAGTATAAAATCTGCAAGACAGTGAGGCTTAGCTTTGACTTTAGCTTTCATCAATTGCAAAGCAATATAAGAAAAAACGGAAGTACTAACCTTGACATAATGCTACTCTCAATAATAAGGTTCCTTGATGTCACAGAGTCCATAACTTTTCTCAAGACCTGCAGAGTGCAAAGGAGGAGATTGGAGTTGAAACAGAATATTAAACATTGCCACATAGCATGTCCACAGCACACATCATTTTGTGTGTGTGTGTTTGAACGTGAGCACCACTCTGTGCTTGGTTGTTAATGTTACATTTCTGGTGCATCGTCACCGAAATACCCAGCATGAAGCAGTATGTAAAATAAAGGAGGCATAAACTACTGACCTCAACAACAGACTGCCATAAAACTTCCGACATACTCGATGCAATCTTGCATAGTATATCTTCCATCATCGAAAATGCAGAGATTTCCATATCCCAGGTATTATAATTTTTATTATTCGTTGATACAGAAATGTGGGAAGAAATGCCAGAACCATTGGATTTATCTGTCATGTTCAGTTCAGCTTGCAAGCATGATATGATCAAGATAAGAACTCTGAGTACATGTGAATTCTCAGTTAATGAACCACATCTTCCAAGATCCTTGCTCAAAAACCTGGAAGGGGAGGCAACAATTAAGAGCGGTGTAAAGACCACGACTGATGACTTTCAAATAACTGTGAATGATGCTAGTGTACATGCGTTGCAACAACTGATTACGTAGGCATCTACAGAAGTTCATCACTAAAGTATGTAAGTATGTCCCAAAGGGCTCCACCTCATCCAAAGGCAACACTAGAGGCACATCTCCAACAATTTGTACCATTCATCAATCATCATTCACATTAATTTCGTCACACCTTTTCCCCCATACTCACGATTCTCCCTCCATTGCTCCCTCGACATGGCTAGATCCGGGGGAGGATGAGATGCCTTGGGCAACAGTGTTTGAGGGGAAGGCTTAGGAGGGGAAAAGTCAGTAC
>NC_041392.1:435159200-435159908 GCF_002162155.2 Triticum dicoccoides | reverse complement strand
TATGCACTATCGGAAATGCCATCATACAGTACAGCTAGAGACAGTCTTTAAGAACTTAGGGGGTTCTTTTTGAGGAAATTATATACGCACAGTTCGCAATTTGCCTGCCTACAATTTAATTTAGTGTTATTTACCACATATACTGAGTATATACTCATTTCTTGAATACATTTTTAACAGTGCAAATGATAAATTTATGAAAGATAACAACAATATCAGCACTAATCTTATACCAGTTCTCGACAAAGCAAGTGACGATTCTCAGGTAATGATTTGTTTTATTTGCTGTTTTCTGGAAACTATATAGGTTCCAAATTGCTGAAAGTAAGTGCAGGTGATAGTTCACGCCAAATCAAATGTGCTGATGGGAAATGGTCAATAATAAATTTACTGGTGAGGACATGCAACCTTGGTAAAGTACCAGTGGTGCATCGCGATTCCCAAAAATAGGCATGAAAGATTGCCTTTGTGGAAGTGCAGCATCACATGTAACAAAGGAAGAACTCCCTTTGAAGATTAGAATGACACATATCTAAATTATCATTTATTAAGAATAATATGGGGCCAAACTGTAGTAGATTTTCCATTGAGGCAAGTAAGTGCGGACCATTTACTTTTATTTCAGTGACAGTTTAGTCTTGTCAAACCATGAAACATTATCCCACAATGTTAATCAACTAGGCTGTTAATACTTGGTACAGAGGGGGG
>NC_041392.1:435078177-435158888 GCF_002162155.2 Triticum dicoccoides | reverse complement strand
GTACAGGAAGGTGATTGCTAAGTATTCTATCAAATAATCCAAATCTAACCTGAGAATTTGCAAACAATCAGATAGTGTATTCAGTGCAGATGTCCTATCACAGTGGGCCTTAAGGCATGCACCCTCAACTGAACACTTCACAAGCTCATGAAGAAACGTTAACACTGCAAGCCAGCCAGAAGAGTCAATCTCCGTATTTGTCTTGCACATGACCTCACGAATCTGCACAGGTGCATTTTCAGTATATTAATACATAGAGAAAACAAATCGTTACAATCAAAGTAGTACAACACAACAGTCTCAACTTCTTTGTCAAATTGACTACACTTAATAGTAAATACTACTAGAATTCTAGGGTGTACACAATTTGTGTCCTGCAAAATGTAAAACTATAGCTCCAACAGCACGCGACAGCTACAGCTAAAAAGCACTGCACGCTAAAGCAAAATTCCAGTTTATAATAATCAGCATTTGAAAATCCATGTCCACAGTTTGTCGGAACTTCGCGTACTCCAACACGACCCCAGCAAGAACGCAGGTCACTGATCAGAATGGTCGTCTATCTGGCTAACATTACAGCCCCGAATCTAAAGCAACCATTGGGCTAATTCCACCGCACACTACGAGATCTCAATCGCATGGAAGCACAGAAGCATTACCAGGTGGCAGACGCCACGCAGCGCGTCGGCGGCGCCAGCACAGGGGGCCACCGCCGCGGCCTTCTCCGCGAGGAACGCCACATCCGAGCCCACCTGCGAACGAGCACACGGACAGTGAGACCAAGAACCAAACCGAGCTGGACGTAAGCAAGTGGGGCCAAGGGTAGGACCTCGTGAGGGGAGAGAGCGGCGGCGGAGGCCGCGAGGGAGGGCGAGGAGGGGGGCAGAAGGAGGCGGCGGAGGAGCGCGAGGAGGGCCGGAGGGGTGGGCGAGGCGACTGACTCATCGCGGAGGGTGAGAAGCGCGGTACGCCACGGCCGTGCCCCGCCTCCCCCGGAGGTGGAGGTGGCCATGAGCCGCCGGCGGCGACTACCGGTGGTTGCTGGCTACGGCGGTCGGCGGGGATGGAACTCGGGAGCGTGAGACGGAGAGGTTTGGGCTTCCCGGAGGGGGGTTTTGGACCTTTGCTTAGACGTCGGGAATGCTTCAACCCAGTAAGAAAAGTCGTTGTATGGGGCCCAAATGCCCGAGTGTGAAGTTTCTGTGCTCGGGCACCATGGTGCCCCTTTCTTTTGAAAAAAAAAAGCAAAACCCATATTTAAAAGTTTCAAAAAATCGAAAATAATTCTGTGTAAACTTGTATGTATTCACTACGGATCCATGAAATTATTTTTTGAAAAATAATAATTTGTAAGCTGTAAAAAAACAAAATTCCAGCCCATTTCAAATACATATTTGTCTTTTTTTGTAGACCACATGGGAAAGCAAAATGTTATGAATTTTTGCACATATGTCGTATGTGTGTGTGTGAGCGTGTTTACAAAAAGTTTCAAACAAATTTGAGCTGTAAAAAATAATTTTTTAAACGGGCACTATGGTGCCCGCGCAGATCTGGCAATATTCGCCAAATGCCCCTCCTTTTTTTCTTTAAATGCCCCTCCTTCTTCATTCATAACTGGATTTGATGTGATGCCCAATGCCCGAGGGCGCCCCTATTTCTCGCATTCAGGGAGGGGACGAACCCTTGCTGAAGGGGTGACTGAGATAGACATCCTTTTTTCTGTTTTAAGTATTTGAAAAATAGTAATCAAGCATTTGGAAAAAATGTTGGACATCTATAGAAAAATTGTTGATCATGTATTAAAAAATAATGATTTTTTAATCATGTATATAAAACTGTTAATCAAGCATTTGAAAAGAAAATATTGAACAAGTATTTGAAAATGATAATCAAGCATTTGGGAGATATTAAATGTGTATAGAAAAATATTAACCATGTATTAAAAAAATTAATATTGCATTTAAAAACCTTAATTAAGCATTTAAAAATATTAGGTTTGCATAGAAAAATATTTAACATGTGTTAAAAAATGTTAATCTTGTATTTCAAAAATGTCGAGGATGTGTATAGAGAAAATATTGACCATGTATTAGAAAAATGCTAATCTTGTATTTGAAATATGTCAAACAGTCATTTAAAAAATGTTAATAAAGCATTTAAAAAATGCTGAAATGTGTATAGAAAAATATTCACCATGTATTCAGAAAATGTTAAACATGTTTTTTAACACAGTACAGACGCAAACGCGCATACACGCACCCCTATGAATGCACACATGCACACCCTATCTCTATGAACACATTCGAGAGACTGAGTTGTCATATCATCTTGAGATTTACGAAGTCACTGTAGGCGCCTCGTCGTCGACGGGAACGTCTCCTCCCACTTCAAGCGCATCGCCAAAAATAAATCCAGGAATAATGCGAACACCAGAATTTGAACACTGGTGGGCTGAGATACCACTATCCCTCTAACCATTCAACCACAGGTTGGTTCGCTGTTAAACATGTATTTGCAAAGTGTTCTTGACATATACTAAAAATGTAGAATGAAAACTAAAAGAAAGAAAATAAAAAAAGAAAAATGCTAATCTTGTATTTGAAAAATGTTAAATACGCATTTGAAAGATATTGAAAATGTGTAGAGAAAAATGTTGATCATGTATTCAAAAAATTATTAAACTCGTATTTCAGAAATGTTAAATGTGTATTTGAAAATTGGTCTTAACATATACAAAAAATATAGAATGAAAACTAAGAAAGAAAAGAAAAACCAAAAAATGAAAACCAAAAAAAGAAACAAAGGAAAAGAGAAAACTGAAAAATAAAACCGAAGAAACAAATGCAAAAAGAATGAAAAAACAAAGAAACAAATGTAAAAGGAATGAAAATAGTAAAAATCAATAAAGAGACAAAGAATAACAAAAAAAGGTTGAAAACCAAGAAAGAGGCAAAACACCAAAAAGAAAAAAAAATGAGTAAGAAAAGAAAACTGATAAAAACAGTGAAAAAACGCAAAGAAAACACAAAAAAGGGAGAAGAAATAACAAAACCAGACCAACAAAAAGGAAAACAAGAAAAAGAAAAGAAGGAGGAGAAAACCGAATGAAAACGAAGCAAAAAAAGAAAAGAAAAAAACAATAAAACTGACAAACCAGGAAAAACAAGTGGAAATCTGGCTCGTTTTGCATCAAGTAGGTCGCGCCCAGTACTATGTGAGGAACTCGACGCTAGCTGGATGCCTAGCGACGCGGCCAACTATGGAGGACATCAGGGATGGAATCCCCTACGATCTTCCTTTTTACTCCCTCCGTTTTAAATATTTGTCTTTCTAGACATTTCAAATGACTACTACATACGGATGTATGTAGACATATTTTAGAGTGTAGATTCACTCATTTTGCTTCGTATGTAGTCACTTGTTGAAATGCCTAGAAAGACAAGTATTTAGGAACGGAGGGAGTACTTTCTTATTATCATTTTAGTGTTCGCGGGTGGGCCGGCCCAGTGAAAATGCATAGGAGCTCTCGGGTGCTACGCCCTCCTATATTCAAAAATAATTTAGTAATTTAAAAAAGTCAAAAAATCCCGAAACTTTTTATGGAATCAAATATGACCAAGTATTGCACTCGTATAAAAAGTTTAAATAGGGAATGACTTTCATTGTATCCAGGGTCAAAGATTTCCTAAAAAAATCCTAGATACAAATACTATTCATGCTATATTATCGTCATAAATTTGTTATTTTTGCCCTGAAGTCAATCGGAATCATTCCTTGGCTAAACTTTTTATATTATCTAGTCATATTTGGTTAAAAAAATATCTCCAGGATTTTTTGGACTTTTTTTTGAATTATTAAATTATTCTTGAATATAGGGGGGTGGAGCACCCGAGTGCTCCTAATCCGCTTCCGCCGGCCCAGTTGCTTGCGTGAGTTGCTATTTCCTTCGGCGGGAGCATATTCCATCTCGCTTAAGAAAGCCCGAATTCTCTCAAATACGACCCATTCCAGACGTGTCCCGGTGTTGATAGGCCAAGTGCAAGAAGAGCTTTTGGCGTACCTTGGTTTTCTTTTCTTTTTTAAGGGAAGAAAAAAAATATGCAATCAAGCCCTAGTGCTCGGGCCTTGCCCGACATTAAACTAACAAAGTCATCAAGCGACCAAGGGTACAATTGCAACATCTAACAACTAACAAGAACAACAGAAAATGGGAAGAAGCAAAGGCGCTGGGAAACAACTAATAAAGCCTCACGCATGAACTTAGAAAAACGAAGAGCTAAAGATGTTGAGGTCCTCTTCCGCGGCTGAGGCGCCAAGAATAGCTAGCATGCCGGCTCTGGAGAAGAAATGGAAACATGCATTGGCAGGGCATACCATCACCAAGCGCTAAGGACCCGGCCAGCCACATCCATCCAAACTCATCTCCAAAGAAGCCCACAGCCTTCTCACCTGGATCGAAAGGTGTTGCTGTTGGTGTCCTGGATTATTGGGTGCTTGCCACGATGGCCCGCTGGTAATGGGTCGGAGGACCCACCGAAGACTAATGAATGGGCCATGCTGGCCCTAGCCCTCGGCGCAATCAAGATGAAGAACTTGTGAAGGCTTGGTGTAGACTTCAGGGCATACCATCACCAAGCACAGTGTCTGCTCATACTGCTGCACCCTCAGTTGCCCCTCCAGTATCTACCCCTCCAATCCAGCAGACGTCACCAGAAGCATTAGTCGACTCACTTCTCTCCACTCCATCGACGCAAATCAGAGTTGCAAGTTAGAGGACTTCACCGCCAGGAGCCAGAGATCAATCCCAGAGCTTAGCTCTGTATTTGTTCAAGCGTTTTGTAACTTTTTGCCAAAGGGGGAGAGTAAATATAGATCATAGGGCTTCGAGAGAGTGTGTGTCTTGAACTAATACCCGGGTGGTAATTAATAACAACATATACACCATTGAACTAATTCCTATACAAAGATCATTTCAAGCAAGTTCAATGTAGGCATGGCAAATGCATGTGATTGTGGACCCTTTAAAATGCAAAGGACATGCATTGGCAAAAGCTCCAAGACTATATTTTTGATTGGGTGATCAAAGATCACATTGAGTTTGTAGGAAAGCCAATACTATTAAAAGAGGACGAGGTCTTGATCATGAGTTGTTTGCTCAAGTGCTTGAATATATTGCTCCAAAAACCCCAGCCACATTCTCACTATCCCAGTCTATCCAAAACCCTAAAGAGATTCTCGGTCCCACATAAACATATATACCCGGACCCACCGAGATACACAAGACACAACCACAGCCTAAACCCTAGAAACTCAGTTCCACCGAGATGGCATTCGGGCCCACCGAAGTGCACTGACAAACTTTCTATAACCCATCGTGTTCATTTCGGAATTACCGAGTGAAACCGGACGGAATTACCAAAACGATGCAAGTGCTTAGGTCACCACATATGGGAGCCACTGAGTGGATTCATCCGGTCTCATCGAAAGATCTAACGTTCGAATCTTTTATACTAGTCGGTCTCACCGAGTTTTTGACCCGGTATCACCGAGTTGTGCATAAAGTGTGTAACAGCTAGATCTTTGGTGATGGCTATAAATACCCCACCCATCACCTACTCTCAGAGAGAGCAACCAGAATGAAACTACACTTCTGATACGTCTCCAACGTATCTATAATTTTTGATTGTTCCATGCTGTTATATTATCATTCTTGGATGTTTTACAATCATTTTATATCATTTTTTGGACTAACCTATTAACATAATGCCAAGTGCCAACTGGTGTTTTTTGCTTGTTTTTTACATTGCAGGGAATCAATACCAAACGGAGTCCAAACGTAGCGAAACTTTTTGTGCATTTTTTTGGACGAGAAGACACCCAATGGGGCCGGAGAAGCACCTGGGGGTGCCCCGAGGGGGCACAACCCACAAGGGCGCGCCTGGGCCCCCAGGCGCGCCCAGATGGGTTGTGCCCACCTCGGTGGCCTCCCGCACCGCCTCTTTGCTCTATAAATACCCCAATATTCCAGAAACCCTAGGGGAGTCAACGAAAATCAATTACAGCTGCCGCAAGTTCTAGAAACATCAGATCCAATCTAAACACCATCACGGAGGGGTTTATCATCCTCATTTGTGCCTCTCCGATGATGCGCGAGTAGTCTTTTGTAGACCTTTGGGTCCGTAGTTAGTAGCTAGATGGCTTCCTCTTTCTCTTTTGATTCTCAATACAATGGTCTCTTGGAGATCTATTTGATGTAAACTTTGAGTTTATGATCAGATCTATGTTTTTATCCATAAAAGTTATTTGAGTCTTTTGATCTCTTATATGCATGATTACGTACAGCCTCGTATTTCTTGCTCGAATCTTTGGTTTAGTTAGGCCAACTAGATCGATTTTTCTTGTCATGGGAAGAGGTGCTTTGTGATGGGTTCGATCTTACGGTGCTTGATCCCAGTGACAGAAGGGGAACCGACACGTATGTATCGTTGCTATTAAGGATAACAAGATGGGGTCTATTTCTACATAAATAGATCTTGTCTACATCATGTCATCGTTCTTATTGCATTACTCTGTTTCTCCATGAACTTAATACACTAGATGCATGCTGGATAGCGGTAGATGTGTGGAGTAATAGTAGTAGATGCAGGCCGGAGTCGGTCTACTAATCTTGGACATGATGCCTATATAATGATCATTGCCTGGATATCATATTTGAAGTTCTATCAATTGCCCAACAGTAATTTGTTTACCCACCGTTGATATTTTTCTCGAGAGAAGCCACTAGTGAAATCTACGGCCCCCGGGTCTCTTCTTTATTATATTTTCCTTCACCATCTATTTTTATTTGCTTTTATTTTCAGACCTATTAATCCAAAAACTCAAAAATACCTTGCTGCAATTTTTATTTATTATTTTATCTCGCGTTCCCGCGAGATCTATTTATCCAATCTACTACAACTTTACCTATCTTTTTACCCGTGAGGGATTGACAACCCCTCTCTTACGTTGGGTCAACAACACCGCTATCTCACGTGCTTAGTGCAAGACCGCGCTGTCGAAAGTCTGCTTCTCACGTGCACTCGTGGTCCGTGACCTACGCCTGCAAACTCCTACATGTTGATGAAGATCCTCGCCAGGATCTACAAGCCCACCTCCACCATGTGGCAAAGTTGGTTTGCCACCCTCTACAAATGGGGCGATGGCGGGGACATAGATCTCGGTGATGCTGGGAGCCTGGATACGCCCACTTGGAAATGTCTGTCGGTCGTCCTCCCTGCTTTTAGGTGTTGCACCACTATGGTGATCGGAGAAGGGAGGAACACTGCCTTCTGGCTGGATCACTAGATGGGCCCGGGCGAAGCCATGCTTGTGGTCCAATTCCATGCTCTCTTCTCGGACTCCCTCCGCCCCAGTTTGTTGGTCGTAGTGGTCTTCTCCAAGCTCTGTGCCCACCTCCAACGTCGACTCTCCTCCATTGCGATCAAGGAGCTCCGTCATCTAACCATCGAGCTGCAGCAGATATTGCTACGCCCCCTCGTCGCTGAAAAATGCGGGCTCTCCAGCTCCCATGCCATGTTCGCCACCAATGGGGTGTATCACCTCCAACTTGTTTCCCTCCCTATCGACGATATCACGCGGGCTCTTCCTGTGGCTCTACCATTGACTTGCTTGTCCTGCGTGTTCGCCACCAGTGGGGTGTATCACCTCCAACTTGTTTCCCTCCCTATCGATGATATCACGCGAGCTCTTCTTGTCACTACAAAAAAAAGACACATCCGTGACATTTTTGGCCAAATAATTTTTTTTCTGTCATGCTTATGACACTTCTATGACAATAATTGTGACAAAATCCAGTATCATCATAGATGTGGTGGGCTCCTACTTCGATGACAAAAAATCATGACAAAAAATGAGCTTTTTGTCCTGGGCGTGCTGGAGACGCAGCTGCATGACATTCTTTGGGCCGTCCATTATGGAAAAACCCATGGTAGAAGCGAGGGCGAGGAAAATATCGGGGGAGTTCCCGATTACGGTGGGTGGTCGGGGGCCGAGCGATGTGTGTTTCTCTAGTACGTACGCACGTGTGTGCGAGGCGTTGCGCTCTAACTGAACCCGAGCGAGGCGTTGGTCTCTAACTAAATCCGAGTGTAAGTGCATCTAGTGCCCCTTAGTGATTTTGGTGTATTGAAGACTTATAGGTTAAGGGACTAATGCGTTTGTGAGTGTACACAGGTCTATAAGTCTATGAGAAGTTTGATATTTACAGGAAAAGTCGACCCCTAAAAATGAATATCTTCGACTAAAGATTTTGGTATTTCTGAAGACTTTCATGAAGACTTTGAAAGTTAAGAAATTGGTGTGTCCGTGAAGACTTGATATTCATGCGAGGAATATGAAGCTTGAAGACTTTCGTTTTCATAGTTTTGTTTTTCTCTTTCTTGAGTCATAGAAAACACCGTACTATTAAAGGGGGTCGAGGAAATACTAAGGAAAAATTTCCATGTGATGCTCAACTCAAAATCCTACACCTACCAATCCCTTCGAGTGAAGCCATTGGAAATCTCATACAGTTCAGTCAACCTTCAGTGACAGAGACGAAGTTCTTCTGGTCTCTGAGGAATTTGTCCTGACTGAGGAGTTAGGAAGTCGCCAGTGCGGATTGCCTACACAGTGATGAACATGATAGCCCTGAGGATTTTGCTATTCAAAATTCCGACCGTTGCTGTGCTATGCGCCAGCTGTCCCAAAATATCTATCCACCTAACGGTCATATCATTGAAGGGCATTTATGTGTTATCATGTCGGGCTGCTCCCTAGGCTATAAATAGCCGCCTCCTACAACCACTAGCTGGTTGGCTGCTCCGAGAGAAACTGACACTTGTCATTTGAGAGCAACCCATCCTCTGAGGACTTTGAGCGAAAATCATCAAGTGAGGAAAAACCAAAAACCCAAAACCCAAATACCTACAAACCCCAAGTGATTGAGCATCACTGAAGAGATTGATCCTAAGTGGATCCGACACTTGTTACCTTTGAAGACTGTGCTTCTTCCAGACGGTTAGGCATCATGGTCTAGAGCATCCAAGAGGAATTGTGGATCGCCGAGTGACCAAGTTTGTGAAGGTTTGGAAGTCGCCTGAAGACTTACCACGAGTGATTGGATGAGGTCTGTGTGACCTTAGTTCAAGGAGAATACGGTGAGGACTGGGTGTCCTGAGCTGCGTGTTCAGGACTAGGTGTCCGGGACTGTGTGTCCTCGAGTTTAAATACTCATCCACTCAAACCAGACGTACAACTGAGAGAGCAGTTGGAATAGGTCTACCAAATCATTGTCTTCACCAAGCTTACTGGTTCTATTTCCTCAACTCTTTCATTTCCTCATAACTATGTTGTGTGTTTGTTCATATCTGTGTTTGAAGACTTTGACTGAAGACTTTCTCAATTTCCTCAGTTCAATTTCTTCAGTCTGTTTGTCTTCATCCTGTGTTATCATGTGATTATGCTTCCTGTACTCTATGTCTGTCTTCATTTCATCATGATGACTATGCTTGTATTTTGTTATGTTTACTTTTGAGTACTTATTCCGCTACTAGTAGTTCTTTACTAAGGAATTTCCTCACCGGCAAATTCCTCAATGAAGAATTTCATAAAAATCGCCTATTCACCCCCCCCCCTCTAGTTGATATAACGCACTTTCAATTGGTATCAGAGCAAGGTACCCCCTTGTTCTATGCGATTTTGGTTTAACCGCCTGGAGTTTTAGTTATGTCGACCGCATGTATGATCAAGGTCTCTGCTGGGTGTCCTACCTTCGATGGGACGGACTACCCCTACTGGAAGAATAAGATGCGAATGCATCTTGAAGCAATTGATAACAATCCCTGGTATGTTCTGGAAAATGGTGTTCCCTCAGTCACACCTTCTCTGAATGCTGCTGATGTGAAGAGATTCAAACAACTCGACTCTCAAGCAAAGAATATCATATGTGGCCATCTGAGCAAAGGACAGTATGGCAGAGTGAGTGCTTTGGAGACAGCGAAGCTTATCTAGGACAGGTTGTCCAAAGTGAATGAAGGAGTCTCAACACAGCGTGATTCTCGAGTTGATGTTCTTCGCAATCTCTTCAACCGCTTCAAAAGACTCGACAATGAAAATGTTCAACAAACCTTCGATCGCCTCACTGACATCTCAAATGAGCTTCAAGCACTTGGTGCCACTGACATCACCGACCATGAGGTGGTGAAGAAATTGTTGAGATCACTTGATTCCTCATTTGACACTCTGGCATTGATGATACAAGAACGTGCTGATTACAAGTCACTTGATCCCGCTGATATTCTCAAGAGGCTAAATACTCATGAGTTCCAACTTGCTGAAAAGAGAGATCTCTATGGTTCAAGCTATGACAGATCTCGTGCACTGAAGGCCAAGGTAGTATCTGAGTCCGAAGATGAAGACTCTGGTAGCAGAGAACTGAGCCATGATCTGGCTCTGCTCGTGAAGAAGTTTCAAAAGTTTTGAAGACGTGGTCGCTTTGGAAGATCCTCAAGGAGCAATGATTCCTCACCCAGTGACTACAAGAAGAGGCTCTGCCACAAGTGCAAGAAACCTGGACATTTCATTCAAGATTTTCCTCAGTGGGAAAAGGAATCAAAGAAGAAGAAATACAAGGATTACAGTTCTGATGATGCGAAGAAAAAGAAGAAATCCACAAAATCCTCACCATCAAAATCCTCAAAGCCTTCATATCACAAGAAGAGCAGCTCCAAGAAGGCCAGGGCATTATTGGCAAGGAAATGGACTCTGAGGCTGAATCTGAAGAAAATGAGGAAGAGGAGTCATCTGAGGAGTCCGAATCCGGAGTGGCGAGCCTTGCTCTCGCTACTGCATTCGTCAGCAAGTCTATCTTCAACATTGAGGAAAATGACCTCACCAACAAGGCTAATGAAGGGGATGATGACTACTCTCCCACCTATTGCTTCATGGCAAAGGGTGCCAAGGTACTCAAATATACCTCCTCTGAATCAAGTGAGAATGAATCTGATGAAAACCTTAAGCTCAGCTATTCTAAACTTGCTAAGATTTCTAAAACAACAAAGGGCTTTAGAAAAGGTTCAAAACATGCTAAATAAAAGTGATGATATGTTGGGTGAAGAAATGGATCGCACTGAAACTTTGACTGAAAATCTTCAGAGACTTCAGTCCAAGCTTGACAAACTTCAAAGTCATCATAACACTCTCTTATCGGATCATGAGAAGCTTTCTTATGAATTTATTCAAAGAAAGCAAGATCTTGAAAAGCTAAGAGTAAGTTATGAAGATCTTCAGAAGGAGCGCGATTCATTACTTGCTCAACAAATCAGCGCTTCTCAGGAAGAATTTGTTCCTCCATGCTTGAAGTGCATTGAACGTGAATCTGCTAATTCTTCACCTGAATGTTCAAATGTTGCTAATGTTTCAAATTCTTCACATGCCTCTGCTATCACTAATTCCTCATCTGAGGACATTGCTAGTATCACTGACGATGCAGGGCTGAAGGAATTGTACATGACAGGCATGTACAAAAGCCTCAAAGGGCATCAGGCTCTTTGTGATGTGCTTAATAAGCAGATCCTCAATAGGAACCCTAGGAAAGAGGGTATCGCCTTTGAGAGGAAACTCAATGCTGATGGTACATATTGGAAGCCTGAGCAGTACCCCAAAACTACATGGGTTGCTGCAAAGGGACCTCTAGTTGATCCATCTAACTTATCTGGATTTGCATGCGAATCTCCTCATTCTGATGATGAGTCAATTGACTCCAACTATAAGCTGTTCAAAAATCAGAATGGTGAAGTATTTGCTAGATATGTTGGCACTAACTGCAGGAACGGCTCCCCGATGAAGAAAATCCGGGGTTCCCAAAAGATTCCTTGAAAATCTTCAGGTGAATGTCATCATGACGCCACCTGTGAAGAATAGAAACCCCAGATCAAATTCCTCATACGGACCAAATTCCTCATATGAACAGCATCATGCCAACCCGTCTGTTTCGCAGGGAAGATCTAAGGATTATGGATATGTGCATTATTCTTCAAATCATTATGTCCATAAGTCCTCGAAGAATTTCTCTGCATACTCTTATGCTTACTCTAACCCCTCTTATGTGAAACGAAATGGACTGGCTTCTATGCCATCCTTCTCGTATGGAGCTCGCAGAATGATGAACTCTTTGCCACCCCTTCAGATGTGGGTGGTGAAGAAAAAGAACTAATCTCTTCTGCAGGGTCAGGTCTCCAAACATACGTAACCGTCTGAAGAATTTGCTGGAGACCTGAGCATGCCTGATAGGACGTAGGCTAACCATGAAGAAATGAACTTTCATTTCTCACATCCTCATATTGCTTTATCAGTTATTTTACTTGATGAAATTGATCTGATGAATTGATGTCATATTCTTCACTGATGAAGTATATGAGTTTGCAAGCTGCACTAACTCATCTGCAGGATGATCAACCCAAAGCCACTGAGTGGGTCCTCGATAGTGGATGTACAAACCACATGACTGGTGACAAGAATCTATTGATGGATGCTCCATTATCTCCATCGCATCTGAAGCATATCATCTTTGCTGACAAAGGCAAAAGTCAGGTATTGGGTCTAGGTAAGGTTGAGATTACAAAGGATCGACACATGGACAAAGTCATGCTTGTTGAGTCCTTAGGATACAACCTTATGTCTGTCTCAATGCTTTTGATCTTGATATGGTTGTTTTCTTTGGCAAGTACCGTTGTGTTGTGGTTATGGAAGCTGACAATTCCAAAGTCTTCGAAGGCTTTAGAAGAGGAGACCTATATATTGTTGATTTCTCTACAGGACCACAACCAGCCCTGTGCTTACTTGCAAAAGCTTCAGAAGGCTGGCTCTGGCATCGGCGACTTGGTCATGCAGGCATGAGGAATTTGCACACGCTTGCGAAGAAGAAGCATGTCATTGGCATTGAGAATGTCAAATTCCTCAAGGATCACCTATGCGGAGCCTGTGAAGCTGGGAAGATGACCAAGGCCAAGCATCCAGCGAAGACTATCATGACCACAACTCGCCCATTTGAATTGCTTCACATGGATCTCTTTGGTCCTAATCATTATTCTGCTATCTCAAATGAAGCATCTTAATATGGCTTTGTTATTGTTGATGATTATTCTCGTTACACATGGGTACACCTTGTTACTTACAAACATGAAGTGCAGGAAGTCTTCAAACGATTTTCCTCGAGGGCTTCAACCAACTTTGGTGTGAAGATCAAGCACATCAGAAGTGACAATGGCACTGAGTTCAAGAATTCTGGTCTCGATGACCATCTTGATGAACTTGGTATTACTCATGAGTTATCTGCTCCTTACACTCCTCAGCAGAACGGCGTCGTGGAGCGCAAGAACAGGACTCTTGCTGAGATGGCTCGCGCTATGCTTGATGAATACAAAACGCCTCGTCGTTTCTGGACCGAGGCAATTGATACTGTGTGCCACATCATCAACAGAGTATATCTTCACAAGTTCTTCAAAAAGACTGCCTATGAAATCCTCACTGATAAGAAACCCAATGTAAGTTATTTCAAAGTCTTCGGTGCTAAATGTTGGATTAGAGATCCTCATCACAACTCAAAATTTGCACCGAAAGCACATGAAGGTTTTATGCTTGGTTACGGAAAGGACTCGCACACCTACAGAGTCTTCAACAATGTTCTTCACAGAGTTGTTGAAACTGTAGATGTGCGGTTCTATGAAACTAATGGCTCGCAAAGAGAGCACCTACCTACTGTGATAGATGAACCAGCACCCGAGGAAACTATCAAGTTCAAGGCTACTGAGGATGTCATTCCTACTGAAGAATCTGCTGAAGAATTCATTCCAGAACATGAAGAACGTCGAGCTAATGCACCTGAAGAAAATGCTAAAGAAAATGGTGCTGAAGAAAACGCTGATCAAATTCTTCAATGACAACCAGCTCATCCTCGCATTGCAAAATAAGTGCAAGTTGAAAAGATCATCAATGACATCAAAGCGCCAGGTCCTCTCACACGCTCAAAAGCTTCACATTTGTCTAACTTTTGTGGGCAGTATGCTTTTGTCTCTATTACAGAGCCCACTAAGGTAGATGAAGCATTTCTGGAGCCTGAGTGGATTCAGGCCATGCAAGAGGAATTACATCGGTTCGAGCTCAACAATGTCTGGGAACTGGTCAAACGTCCAGATCCTCGCAAGCACAATATCATCGGCACAAAGTGGATCTACCACAACAAGCAAGATGAAAATGGCCTTGTTGTGAGGAATAAGGCACGGCTTGTAGCTCAAGGCTACACATAGGCTGAAGAAATTGATTTCGATGAAACTTTTGCACCTGTTGCTAGACTTGAGGCTATTCGCATATTACTTGCTTATGCTAACCATCATGATATCACTCTATATCAAATGGATGTGAAAAGTGCATTCCTCAATGGTAATCTTGAGGAAGAAGTATATGTTGCTCAACCCCCAGGTTTTGAAGATCCAAAGAATCCTGACAAAGTCTTCAGACTCAACAAGGCCCTCTATGGCCTCAAGCAGGCCCCACGGGCTTGGTATGATACTTTGAAGGAACTCTTCATGAAGAAAGGCTTCAAACCCGGTTCACTCGACCCTACTCTTTTCACTAAATCTTATGATGGTGAATTATTTGTGTGCCAAGTATATGTTGATGATATTATCTTTGGCTGTACTGACCAACGTTATAGTGATGAATTTGCCTATATGATGAGTGAAGAATATCAAATGTCTAGTATGGGAGAGTTGAAATTCTTCTTAGGTCTACAAATTCGTCAACAACGCAATGGCATATTCATATCTCAGGAGAAATACCTCAAGGATGTACTGAGGAAATTCGGCATGCAAGATTGCAAAGGCGTCAAAATTCCTATGCCCACAAATGGCCATCTGTGCACTGATGAAAATGGTATTGACTTCGATCATAAGGTATACCGCTCCATGATAGGTTCCTTATTATACTTATGTGCATCTAGACCAGATATAATGCTTAGTGTTTGCATGTGTGCCCGATTTCAAGCTGCACCGAAGGAATCACACCATAAGGCTGTGAAGCATATTCTTCGATATCTAGCTCACACACCAACACTTGGATTATGGTACCCCAAGGGCCCGGCTTTTGATCTTGTTGGATATTCTGACTCTGACTATGCTGGTGATCGTGTGGATCGCAAGTCAACATCTGGTACATGTCATTTCCTCGGATGATCTTTGGTCAATTGGTCCTCGAAGAAACAGAACTGCGTATCACTATCTACTGCTGAAGCTGAGTACATTGCCGTTGGTTCTTGCTGTGCCCAATTGCTATGGATGAAGCAAACTCTCAAGGACTACGGCGTCAACATGAAGAATGTACCTCTCTTCTGTGACAATGAGAGTGCCATCAAGATTGCTCACAACCCAGTTCAGCACTCGAAGACAAAGCACATTCAGATTTGTCATCATTTTCTTCATGATCATGTGTTGAAGGGCGACATTTCTATTGAGCATGTGAAGACTGAAGAACAGCTAGCCGATATCTTCACAAAGCCCTTGGATGAGAAGAGATTTAGCAAGTTGCAGTGTGAGCTAAATATCCTAGAATCTTCGAATGTTCTTTGAAAAGGACACTCATCCTAACACTTACGCAAAATTGATGACTTAGATGTGCAACACATGAAGAAACGTTTTACTTCAATCAATGAAGAATAACACTCTTAGTGTGAAGAAATTAACGAAGAATTTGATTCTCAGAACCCTACGATAATTGTACGCGGTGTCTGAAATCATCATTCTTATACGGTGGGTCACGCCACCACCAAAAGTTGAAATTCCTCAAATTATTCATATTCTTCAACTTTGCATAATCCTCACTGGTTTCGTTGTTTTTCTTTTTGGATATATATATATATATATATATATACATATATATATATATGAGTTTATGTCCTCTACAACATTCACTTATTGCTATTTCTTCAAGTTGGTTTTCTGCTAAGTGAATGTGATCGGACCCTTCCCCTCTATGCTATACTCAACCCAATCTGTTCACAAATTCTTCATGTGCGTTCTATTTGAAACTCGTTCAAAATCTTCACTCTGTCCTTGTCAGCTGAAGAAATTGAGAATGGAACTTTAAAACTAATCTTATCCAAATTTTCGGTTTTGCCGCTCAAATCGTTCCGCATCCCACGATAAATTTTTCATTCACCCACAATCTTACACGATCTCCACTACACAGTACGTGGGTGACACATGTCGTGCGAAGGAGAAGGGTCAGGGGCACGTTCGTCCCAAATCTTCGGGCGAACAGTTTTTCACTACTACTATAAATACCCCCTCATCCCTTCCTAACTTCCTTTACTCCGCTCGATCTCTCTCTCCCACTCGAGCTTCCCAAACCCTAGCGCCGCCGCTAATCCATCGTCGCCGGTGAGGAAGAGCTTCACCACCTCGACCTCGTCATCATCGTACTCGCGCCGACCATGGAAGTCTTCACCTCCGCCACCTCCGTAGACGTCTTCCTCCGCCAAGTTAGGGCGTGGAAGATCTACACCGACGAACTCCACTGTTTCACCTCACTGTTCGTCGTGATCTTCATTCAGGGTAATTAAAAGTTACTTTTATTGCCCTCTTTGATTCGAAGTTTCTCTATAAAATCTTCAAAGGTGTTTTATTCTTCAAATCTTCACACACTAAACACCTCACATGTCATCTGTTCTTGATTCGTTTCTCTAAGCATCATTTTTCTTCAAGATTCCTCAATTGTGTGGATCTTCGATCTATACAACTCTGGAACCTAAGACAAAGAACGCTTAGTGAAAATCTTCAAGACTCATCTGGTCAAATTCCTCAAACTTGTTCTTTTTGAAAAACCTTCTGAGAACGCATATGACCTCTCCAAATTCCTCGCAACTATACTCTATTCACAGGTACACATGTCAGCCGCTGAATCACTAGGTTCTCATCAACTTAACTCATTTGCAGCGTTCCTCGAAGAAAAGTTGCATACTTCTTCAGAGAATTCGATTGTTCAAATTCCTCAACTAAAGAAAATGGCTGATGGTAAAAGGCCACAGAAGGGAGGAAAGAGGCCTGAGGTAAATACAGCGTTTGAGATCCCTGATGACATATATGCTGGGTACTGTACACCTACCGAGGAAACCAAGAATGAGCGCAAAGTGCGCAAACATAGGATAGAGAGGAGATGGGCAAGAGAATGGAGGGAGTACAGATATGTCACTCCTAAGTACATGAAGAAATTCGCACTCAATCCTCCATGCCCAAGAGCTCCATTAGCACCTGGCCAAGTAGCAGATCCCACCAGCCTCAAGCGCGGTGAGGACTATCCTGATGAATGGGCCAAGCGCCAAGGCAAGTTGGCCAGGCAAGCCAGAGAAGCAGTGAGGAAATTCAATGAAGACTCTGCTGTGGATGCTGCTGCCTCTGCTGAGGCCTCTGTCAAGCCGAGGAAATCCATACCTAAGAAGCCCGCTCGTAAGACAAGTGCTTCACCAACAGTGCCCTCACGGCCAAGTTCCTTAGCTGCGCCCTCACGGCCAGACTCTTCAAGGTCCTCACGACCAATCCCTCAAGCTGCTCCTTCAAAATCCTCAGCACCTTCTCCAAAGTCCTCAGCTGTTCCGACAAAGTCCTCAGCACCTGCGCATCTGGCCTCGTGCCAAAGGACTACAGGCATCTCCATTGCCTATGGTGTCTCAGCAAGCTCCTCAGCTGCACCAAATTCTTCATCTGGCCCCACTCTAATGAAGACCAAGGCAACTGCTGGACGAGGTCCTCGACCAAGTCTTCAAAAAAAGCAAGTCGCTTTCCAAGTGCTACCTGAAGAAGATGAAGCTGATGATGATGAACTTGCAGAAATCATCAGAGACAGACAAGTTAGGGCCGCTAGAGCCAAAGGCACACCTGTGCCACTGCTTTTGGATCCCAAGCTGATCCTCGACTACATTGATCTCTGGCACAAGGACCGAAATACTCCTATGCCTGACTTCAAGCTGACGCCTGGTCAAAATCACATGCTGACTCATTTCATCCAAGAGGAGAAATGGAAATATGATCAGGCCAGGCAGATCAAGAAGGCCCCAGTACCGAAAGGAGAAATATCTTAAGAACAATGTTGTCACTATGACAACTGATGAACTTGTAAAAATCCAATCTGAAATCAAAACCCTCAGCGATGACTTCCAAGCCTACTATGCTGATAGGCAAGGAGCCAAAGTTAGATTTGTAAAGATAAATGGACAGTTCACTTCAAATGTTACTGCCCCAACGCAACAGGAAATTCCTCAGGCTGAAGCATCTGCTCAGCCGACTGAAGAACATGCCAGCACCGCTGATGACAATCAGGCTGCTGAAGATAATGTGAGTTCCAGGGCTGATGACTGTATTCTACCCACTGAAGAAATTGCCAGGGTGCCTAAAGAAACTGAAGAACTCAGGGCAACTGCATCAGTTGTGTCTGAAGAAAATCAACCAGATTCCTCAGCTACTCCTGCAGCAACTTCAACTCCAATCCTTCCATCCGCATCAGATGTGAAGAAGACCAAGGCTGCAGAGCGTGCTGCAGTGAAAAAAAAAGGAAAGCATCAGCTGCTTAAGATTCTTCAGCTCTGAAGAAAATGAAGCCTATGACAAGCTCATTTGCAAATCTGATTGATGCTGTTCCCATCTCAACCAGGCCATCAAAGCACCTTGTTCCTTTTGATGAAGAATATGTGATCCCCAGCGGATCTGATGAAGAAACTCCTTCTGCTGCTTCGTCTGAACCGTTGGATGAAGAAATTGAAGTGGATGCGATCCCTTCAACACCTATCATCTCCTCGCCTATGCCTCAGTTCACAGCTGAAGAGGCTGGTGTTGAAGAAATGGAAGATGAAGATGTGGACATTGGCTGCTCTACACCCGTAATCAGTGATGAATTCTGGGAAAGTCAGCATCCAAACTCTCCAATGTTCACCCCTCTACAGCAAATTCCTCAGTCCCCCACACAAACTGTTCACATGGGCTCTAAAGAAACTCATCCCACTGCATCTGTCCATGAGGAAATTCCAGCCACTAGCGCTGAAGAAACTGCTGCTGCAGAACAACCAACTACGTAGACTGCCACTGAGGAAGAACCAGAAATTCCTCAGCCTGAAGAACCTGCGATTGAGATTCCTGAGGTCGTGATGCAACTCACTGACACTCCTCTGCCAAAGCCAAAGGATCCATTCTCACGCAAGCAAAATTTCAAGGCTGATGATTTCTTCGGCGAGCACGTATTCTTCGAAGATTATAACCCATATGACTCTGCTCGCATTAGGAAGAGGCGTTTCTGGACTGCTAGTCAAGCCAATTTCCATTCCTCAGTGTTGTTCAATAAGGAGAAGATTTTCTACCATGAGCATATTCCTCACGTGGATATGGAATCTCTGCCGTGCTTCGCACCAGTCCTCAGTGTTCTTCATGACACTGGACTGCTCAATTTTTGCTCTGACATCTGCGATTGGAATGAAGAACTGATTCTTCAATTCTATGCGACGCTGCACATCACCGGAAATGCTGAAGATGTGAATTCATGGGTGCTGGACTGGATGTCTGAAAACACTCACTACACTGCAGCAGCCTCTGAATTGCTTCGTGCTCTACCACTCAGTCCCCCCTTGAAGAAGCTCGTTGCATCTACAGTGAACCTGAGCTCACACATCATTACATGCAAGTGCTGATGAAGCCTTTGAAACCAGGTCAGGCACCACGAACAAAATTCCTCGTGAAGGAATTGCTGTACGTGCCCAGAACTGTCTATCGTATTCTTACGAGGACAATCAGTCCTATCAAAGGCCACGACTCATCTGATGAGGAAATTGTTGGCATCATGAAGAATCTGGTATTCAACATTGTTCATGGCATTCTTGTCAACTATCACGATTTCTTCATGAGGACTATGGAAAATGTTGCACTGTCTCCGTTTGAGCTGAAGCCTTATGCACCTTGGATCATGAGATTCCTCAGGACAAGGTCTTCACTCAACTACAAAGCTGATTTCCAGAATCATCTCAGCTACTTGCCCCCAATTGAAGTCCTCAAGCAGACTTATACCTCAGTTGATGGAAAGGGCAAGGTACCAGCTGTAATTGATGAAGGCATTCGTCCATTGGATGGTCAGTTTCGCAAAGCTGCATCTTATTCCACCAATGATGACTCTGCCACACATGACTCTGCCAATGCTCCCAAGTCCACTCCTCAAGCCACTGCTTCGCGCGTGATGACAGACCGTGAACTTCTGCTTAGTCTTCACCAGAAGGTGGATCGAAATCACAAATGGGTTAAGCGTCAGTTTGGTTCACTTCTTCACAACATGACTGCCACACACAATGTAGTGAAGAAAAACCACTACTACCTCCATCAAGTCTTCGGTCGCACCTGGGCAATCCTGTCACATCTGTATGGTGAAGAAGATCTGAAGAACATGGGTCTTAATGAAGATTTTGACTGGTCTGCACCTCCACCGAAGAAATTCAAGAAGGTCAAGGTTCCTTCTCTGGTGGCCAGGTCATATTCTTCATCGCGCGACACTGATGAACATGAAGATTTAGACGACACTGCGGCAGGCCCTACATCAACCAACGACCCCAACAACGCTGGCGCTCCTTCATCAACTTGATTATCTTCAGGGGCGTTAGTCCTCAGTTTTGATCCTTTTGGTCATTTGATGACAAAGGGGGAGAAATTTGAGTTAGTCTTCAAGCGGGTCTATTTTATCGCCCATATACAATGTTTTTTTTGCTAAGTTACAACTCTCGTTCTTGTGAAACTTTATTGGATCGAGTTGTAATCTTAAACCCAATGGTGCTCTGATACTTTTGATGCACAATGCTCTAATACTCTTTTCTGCATGCTTATTCCTCGTTAATATTATTACACGCATGCTGAATTTCATCAGGCACCATATTTCATCATGCATTTCAAATTCTTCATGTTATATGTTAAATGCGTGTATGAATTACAAGGTATAGCGGGAGATCTCCATGATTCAACTCTTCAAGTGTGCATTGCTTCAAAAGCAAATTCCTCACTATGCACATCTTCAGGGGGAGTTCTTCTATATCTTGCAATCAAATTCCTCAATATCAGTATTTACACTTCATATGTTTATCCCCGTTGAAAACTTAACCTATATTGTCATCAATCACCAAAAAGGGGGAGATTGTAAGTGCATCTAGTGCCCCTTAGTGATTTTGGTGTATTGAAGACTTATATGTTAAGGGACTAATGCGTGTGTGAGTGTACACAGGTCTATAAGTCTATGAGGAGTTTGATATTTACAGGAAAAGCTGACCCCTAAAAATGAATATCTTCGACTGAAGATTTTGGTATTTCTAAAGACTTTCATGAAGACTTTGAAAGTGAAGAAATTGTTGTGTCCGTGAAGACTTGATATTCATGCGAGGAATATGAAGCTTGAAGACTTTCGTTTTCATAGTTTTGTTTTTCTCTTTCTTGAGTCATAGGAAACACCATACTGTTAAAGGGGGTCGAGGAAATACTAAGGAAAAATTTCCATGTGATGCTCAACTCAAAATCCTACACCTACCAATCCCTTCGAGTGAAGCCATTGGAAATCTCATACAGTTCAGTCAATTTCTTCAGTGACAGAGACAAAGTTCTTCTGGTCTTTGAGGAGTTAGGAATTTGCCAGTGCGGATTGCCTACACAGTGAGGAACATGATAGCCCTGAGGATTTTGGTACTCAAAATTCCTACCGTTGCTGTGCTGTGCACCAGCTGTTCCAAAATATCTATCCACCTAACGGTCATATCATTGAAGGGCATTTATGTGTTATCATGTCGGTCTGCTCCCTAGGCTATAAATAGCCGCCCCCTACAACCACTAGCTGGTTGGCTGCTCCGAGAGAAACTGACACTTGTCAATTTAGAGCAACCCATCATCCAAGGACTTTGAGCGAAAACCCTCAAGTGAGGAAAAACCAAAAAAAACCAAACCCAAACACCTACAAACCCCAAGTGATTGAGCATCACTGAAGAGATTGATCCTGAGTGGACCCAACACTTGTTACCTTTGAAGACTGTGCTTCTTCCAGACGGTTATGTGTCATGGTCTAGAGCATCCAAGAGGAATCGTGGATCGCCGGGTGACCAAGTTTGTGAAGGTTTGGAAGTTGCCTGAAGACTTACCACGAGTGATTGGACGAGGTCTGTGTGACCTTAGTTGAAGGAGAATACGGTGAGGATTGGGTGTCTTGGACTAAGTGTCCTTGATTGGGTGTCCGGGACTGTGTGTCCCCGAGTTTAAATACTCAGCCGCTCCAACCAGACGTACAACTGAGACAACAGTTGGAACTGGTCTACCAAATCATTGTCTTCACCGAGCTTACTGGTTCTATTTCCTCAACTCTTTCATTTCCTCATAACTATGCTGTATGTTTGTTCATATCTGTGTTTAAAGACTTTGACTGAAGACTTTCTCAATTTCCTTAGTTCAATTTCTTCAGTCTGTTTGTCTTCATCCTGTGTTATCCTGTGATTACGCTTCCTGTACTCTGTGCCTGTCTTCATTTCATCATGATGACTATGCTTGTATTCTGTTATGTTTACCTTTGAGTACTTATTCCGTTGCTAGTAGTTCTTCGCTAAGGAATTTCCTCACCGGCAAATTCCTAAGTGAAGAATTTCATAAAAATCGCCTATTCACCCCCCCTCTAGTTGATATAACGCACTTTCAGTGCCTCTGTTCTGTGACAATGAGAGTGCCATCAAGATTGCTCACAACCCAGTTCAGCACTCGAAGACAAAGCACATTCAGATTCGTCATCATTTTCTTCGTGATCATGTGTTGAAGGGCGACATTTCTATTGAGCATGTGAAGACTGAAGAACAGCTAGCCTATATCTTCACAAAGCCCTTGGATGAGAAGAGATTTAGCAAGTTGCGGTGTGAGCTAAATATCCTAGAATCTTCGAATGTTCTTTGAAAAGGACACTCATCCTAACACTTATGCAAAATTGATGACTTAGATGTGCAACACATGAAGAAACGTTTTTCTTCAACCAATGAAGAATAACACTCTTAGTGTGAAGAAATTAATGAAGAGTTTGATTCTTAGAACCCTACGATAATTATACGCGGTGTCTGAAATCATCATTCTTATACGGTGGGTCACGCCACCACCAAAAGTTGAAATTCCTCAAATTATTCATATTCTTCAACTTTGCATAGTCTTCACTGGTTCCGTCGTTTTTCTTCATTGGCTATATATATATATATATATATATATATATATGAGTTTATGTCCTCTACAACATTCACTTATTGCTATTTCTTCAAGTTGGTTTTCTGCTAAGTGAATGTGATCGGACCCTTCCCCTTTATGCTATACTCAACCCAATATGTTCACAAATTCTTCATGTGCGTTCTATTTGAAACTCGTTCAAAATCTTCACTCTGTCCTTGTCAGCTGAAGAAATTGCGAACGGAACTTTATAACCTATCTTATCGAAATTTTCAGCTTTGCCGCTCAAACCGTTCCGCATCCCACGATACACTTATCCACTCACCCACGATCTAACACGATCTCCACCTCTCACTACGTGGGTGACACATGTCATGCGAATGAGAAGGGTCAGGGGCACATTCGTCCAATTTCTTCGGGCGAGCAGTTTTTCACCGTGGATATAAATACCCCTCCTTCCCTTCCTCACTTCTTTTACTCCGCTTGACCTCTCTCTCCAGCTCGAGCTTCTCAAACCCTAGCACCCCCGCTACTTCATCGCCACCGGTGAGGAAGAGCTTCACTGCCTCGACCTCGTCGCCGACGTACTCGCGCCGACCGCGGAAATCTTCACTCCGCCGTCGCCGTAGCTGTCTTCCTCTACCGAGTTAGGGCGTGGAAGATCTGCACAGACGAACTTCACATCTCCTCACTCCAGTTCGTCGTGTTCTTCATCCAGGGTAATTAAAAGTTACTTTTACTGCCCTCGCTGATTCGAATGATTATCTACAAAATCTTCAAAGGTGTTTTTCTTCATATCTTCACACACTAAACACCTCACAAGTCATCTGTTCTTGATTCATTTCCCTAAGCCATGTTTTTCTTCAAGATTCCTCAATTGTGTGGATCTTCGATCTATACAACTCTGGAACCTAAGACAAAGAACGCTTAGTGAAAATCTTCAAGACTCATCTGGTCAAATTCCTCAAACTTGTTCTTTTTGAAAAACCTTCTGAGAACGCATATGACCTCTCCAAATTCCTCGCAACTATACTCTGTTCACAGGTACACATGTCAGCTGCTGAATCACTAGGTTCTCATCAACTTAACTCATTTGCAGCGTTCCTCGAAGAAAAGTTGCATACTTCTTCAGAGAATTCGATTGTTCACATTCCTCTGAAGGAAATATGCCCTAGAGGCAATAATAAAGTTATTATTTATTTCCTTATATCATGATAAATGTTTATTATTCATGCTAGAATTGTATTAACCGGAAACATAATACATGTGTGAATACATAGACAAACATAGTGTCACTAGTATGCCTCTACTTGACTAGCTCGTTAATTAAAGATGGTTATGTTTCCTAACCATGGACAAAGAGTTGTCATTTGATTAACGGGATCACATCATTAGTTGAATGATCTGATTGACATGACCCATTCCATTAGCTTAGCACCCGATCGTTTAGTATGTTGCTATTGCTTTCTTCATGACTTATACATGTTCCTATGACTATGAGATTATGCAACTCCCGTTTGCCAAAGGAACACTTTGTGTGCTACCAAACGTCACAACGTAACTGGGTGATTATAAAGGAGCTCCATAGGTGTCTCCAAAGGTACATGTTGGGTTGGCGTATTTCGAGATTAGGATTTGTCACTCCGATTGTCGGAGAGGTATCTCTGGGCCCTCTCAGTAATGCACATCACTTAAGCCTTGCAAGCGTTGCAACTAATGAGTTAGTTGCGGGATGATGTATTACGGAACGAGTAAAGAGACTTGCCGGTAACGAGATTGAACTAGGTATGGGATACCGACGATCGAATCTCGGGCAAGTAACATACCGATGACAAAGGGAACAACGTATGTTGTTATGCGGTCTGACCGATAAAAGATCTTCGTAGAATATGTAGGAACCAATATGGGCATCTAGGTCCCGCTATTGGTTATTGACCAGAGACGTGTCTCGGTCATGTCTACATTGTTCTCGAACCCGTAGGGTCCGCACGCTTAAGGTTACGATGACAGTTATATTATGAGTTTATGCATTTTGATGTACCGATGGTTGTTCGGAGTCCCGGATGTGATCACGGACATGACTAGGAGTCTCGAAATGGTGGAGACATAAAGATTGATATATTGGAAGCCTATGTTTGGATATCGGAAGTGTTTCGGGTGAAATCGGGATTTTACCGGATTACCGGGAGGTTACCGGAACCCCCCGGGAGGTATATGGGCCTTAGTGGGCCTTAGTGGAAGAGAGGAGAGGTGGCCAGAGATGGGCCGCACGCCCCTCCCCCCCTTGGTCCGAATAGGACAAGGAGAGGGGGCCGGCCCCCCTTCCTCCTCTCTCTCCTCTTTCCCCCCTCTGCGAATCCTATTCCAACTAGGAAAGGGGGGGAGTCCTACTCCCGGAAGGAGTAGGACTCCTCCTGGCGCGCCCTATGATGGCCGTCCGGCCCCCCTCCTTTGAACCTTTATATACGGAGGCAGGGGCACCCCCTAGAGACACAAGTTGATCCACGTGATCATATTCTTAGCCGTGTGCGGTGCCCCCTTCCACCATAGTCCTCGATAATATTGTAGCAGTGCTTAGGCGAAGCCCTGCGACAGTAGTACATCAAGATCGTCACCATGCCGTCGTGCTGACGGAACTCTTCCCCGACACTTTGCTGGATCAGAGTCCGGGGATCGTCATCGAGCTGAACGTGTGCTAGAACTCGGAGGTGCCGTAGTTTCGGTGCTTGATCGGTCGGGCCGTGAAGACGTACGACTACATCAACCAAGTTAACGCTTCCATTGTCGATCTACAAGGGTGCGTAGATCACACTCTCCCCGTCTCGTTGCTATGCATCACCATGATCTTGCGTGTGCGTAGGAATTTTTTTGAAATTACTACGAAACCCAACAGTGGCATCCGAGCCTAGGTTTTATATGTTGATGTTATATGCACGAGTAGAACACAAGTGAGTCGTGGGCGATATAAGTCATACTGCTTACCAGCATGTCATACTTTGGTTCGGCGGTATTGTTGGACGAAGCGGCCCAGACCGACATTAAGCGTACACTTACGCGAGACCGGTTCTCCCGACGTGCTTTGCACATAGGTGGCTTGCGGGTGATAGTTTCTCCAACTTTAGTTGAACCGAGTGTGGCTACGCCCGGTCCTTGTCAAGGTTAAAACAGCACCAACTTGACAAACTATCGTTGTGGTTTTGATGCGTAGGTAAGATTGGTTCTTGCTTAAGCCCGTAGCAGCCACATAAAACATGCAACAACAAAGTAGAGGACGTCTAACTTGTTTTTGCAGGGCATGTTGTGATGTGATATGGTCAAGACATGATGCTAAATTTTATTGTATGAGATGATCATGTTTTGTAACCGAGTTATCGGCAACTGGCAGGAGCCATATGGTTGTCGCTTTATTGTATGCAATGCAATCGCGCTGTAATGCTTTACTTTATCACTAAGCGGTAGCGATAGTCGTGGAAGCATAAGATTGGCGAGATGACAACGATGCTACGATGGAGATCAAGGTGTTGCGCCGGTGACGATGGTGATCATGACGATGCTTCGGAGATGGAGATCACAAGCACGAGATGATGATGGCCATATCATATCACTTATATTGATTGCATGTGATGTTTATGTTTTATGCATCTTATCTTGCTTTGATTGACGGTAGCATTATAAGATGATCTCTCACTAATTATCAAGAAGTGTTCTCCCTGAGTATGCACCGTTGCGAAATTTCTTCGTGCTGAGACACCACGTGATGATCGGGTGTGATAGGCTCTACATTCAAATACAACGGGTGCAAAACAGTTGCACACGCGGAATACTCAGGTTATACTTGACGAGCCAAGCATATACAGATATGGCCTCGGAACACGGAGACCGAAAGGTCGAGCATGAATCATATAGTAGATATGATCAACATAGTGATGTTCACCAATGAAACTACTCCATCTCACGTGATGATCGGACATGGTTTAGTTGACTTGGATCATGTAATCACTTAGAGGATTAGAGGAATGTCTATCTAAGTGGGAGTTCTTTAAGTAATATGATTAATTGAACCTAAATTTATCATGAACTTAGTACCTGATAGTATCTTGCTTATGTATGTTTGATTGTAGATAGATGGCCCGTGCTGTTGTTCCGTTGAATTCTAATGCGTTCCTTGAGAAAGAAAAGTTGAAAGATGATTGTAGCAATTACACGGACTGGGTCCGTAACTTGAGGATTATTCTCATTGTTGCACAGAAGAATTACGTCCTGGAAGCACCGCTGGGTGCCAGGCCTGCTGCTGGAGCAACACCAGATGTTGTGAACGTCTGGCAGAGCAAAGCTGATGACTACTCGATAGTTCAGTGTGCCATGCTTTACGGCTTAGAACCGGGACTTCAACGACGTTTTGAACGTCATGGAGCATATGAGATGTTCCAGGAGTTGAAGTTAATATTTCAAGCAAATGCCCAGATTGAGAGATATGAAGTCTCCAATAAGTTCTATAGCTGCAAGATGGAGGAGAATAGTTCTGCCAGTGAGCATATACTCAAAATGTCTGGGTATAATAATCACTTGATTCAAATGGGAGTTAATCTTCCAGATGATTGCGTCATTGACAGAATTCTCCAATCACTGCCACCAAGCTACAAGAGCTTCGTGATGAACTATAATATGCAAGGGATGAATAAGACTATTCCCGAGCTCTTCGCAATGCTGAAAGCTGCGGAGGTAGAAATCAAAAAGGAGCATCAAGTGTTGATGGTCAACAAGACCACTAGTTTCAAGAAAAAGGGCAAAGGGAAGAAGAAGGGGAACTTCAAGAAGAACAGCAAGCAAGTTGCTACTCGAGAGAAGAAACCCAAGTCTGGACCGAAGCCTAAAACTGAGTGCTTCTACTGCAAGCAGACTGGTCACTGGAAGCGGAACTGCCCCAAGTATTTGGCGGATAAGAAGGATGGCAAGGTGAACAAAGGTATATGTGATATACATGTTATTGATGTGTACCTTACTAATGCTCGCAGTAGCACCTGGGTATTTGATACTGGTTCTGTTGCTAATATTTGCAACTCGAAATAGGGACTACGGATTAAGCGAAGATTGGCTAAGGACGAGGTGACGATGCGCGTGGGAAACGGTTCCAAAGTCGATGTGATCGCAGTCGGCGCGCTACCTCTACATCTACCTTCGGGATTAATATTAGACCTAAATAATTGTTATTTGGTGCCAGCGTTGAGCATGAACATTATATCTGGATCTTGTTTGATGCGAGACGGTTTAAATCAGAGAATAATGGTTGTTCTATTTATATGAGTAATATCTTTTATGGTCATGCACCCTTGAAGAATGGTCTATTCTTATTGAATCTCGATAGTAGTGACACACATATTCATAATGTTGAAGCCAAAAGATGCAGAGTTGATAATGATAGTGCAACTTATTTGTGGCGCTGCCGTTTAGGTCATATCGGTGTAAAGCGCATGAAGAAACTCCATACTAATGGACTTTTGGAACCACTTGATTATGAATCACTTGGTACTTGCGAACCGTGCCTCATGGGCAAGATGACTAAAACGCCGTTCTCCGGTACTATGGAGAGAGCAACAGATTTGTTGGAAATCATACATACTGATGTATGTAGTCCGATGAATATTGAGACTCGTGGCGGATATCGTTATTTTCTCACCTTCACAGATGACTTAAGCAGATATGGGTATATATACTTAATGAAACATAAGTCTGAAATGTTTGAAAAGTTCAAAGAATTTCAGAGTGAAGTTGAAAATCATCGTAACAAGAAAATAAAGTTTCTACGATCTGATTGTGGAGGAGAATATTTGAGTTACGAGTTTGGTGTACATTTGAAACAATGCGAAATAGTTTCGCAACTCACGCCACCCGGAACACCACAGCGTAATGGTGTGTCCGAACGTCGTAATCGTACTTTACTAGATATGGTGCGATCTATGATGTCTCTTACTGATTTACTGCTATCGTTTTGGGGTTATGCTTTGGAGACGGCTGCATTCACGTTAAATAGGGCACCATCAAAATCCGTTGAGACGACGCCTTATGAACTATGGTTTGGCAAGAAACCAAAGTTGTCATTTCTGAAAGTTTGGGGCTGCGATGCTTATGTGAAAAAGCTTCAACCTGATAAGCTCGAACCAAAATCGGAGAAATGTGTCTTTATAGGATATCCAAAGGAGACTATTGGATACACCTTCTATCACATATCCGAAGGCAAGACTTTTGTTGCTAAGTTCAGAAACTTTCTGGAGAAGGAGTTTCTCTCGAAAGAAGTGAGTGGGAGGAAAGTAGAACTTGATGAGGTAACTGTACCTGCTCCCTTATTGGAAAGTAGTGCATCACAAAAAACTGTTTCTGTGACACCTACACCAATTAGTGAGGAAGCTAATGATAATGATCATGAAACTTCAGAACAAGATACTACTGAACCTCGTAGATCAACCAGAGTGAGATCCGCGCCAGAGTGGTACGGTAATCCAGTTCTGGAAGTCATGCTACTAGATCATGATGAACCTACGAACTATGAAGAAGCGATGGTAAGCCCAGATTCCGCAAAATGGCTTGAAGCCATGAAATCTGAGATGGGATCCATGTATGAGAACAAAGTGTGGACTTTGGTTGACTTGCCCAATGATCCGTAAGCAATTGAGAATAAATGGATCTTCAAGAAGAAGATTGACGCCGACGGTAATATTACTGTCTACAAAGCTCGACTTGTCGCAAAAGGGTTTCGACAAGTTCAATGGGTTGACTACGATGAGACCTTCTCACCCGTAGCGATGCTTAAGTCTGTCCGAATCATGTTAGCAATTGCCGCATTTTATGATTATGAAATTTGGCAGATGGATGTCAAAACTGCATTCCTGAATGGATTTCTGGAAGAAGAGTTGTATATGATGCAATCGGAAGGTTTTGTCGATCCAAAGGGAGCTAACAAAGTGTGCAAACTCCAGCGATCCATTTATGGACTGGTGCAAGCCTCTCGGAGTTGGAATAAACGCTTTGATAGTGTGATCAAAGCATTTGGTTTTATACAGACTTTCGGAGAAGCCTGTATTTACAAGAAAGTGAGTGGGAGCTCTGTAGCATTTCTGATATTATATGTGGATGACGTATTACTGACTGTAAATGATATAGAATTTCTGGATGGCATAAAGGGATACTTGAATAACAGTTTTTCAATGAAAGACCTCAGTGAAGCTGCTTACATATTAGGCATAAAGATCTATAGAGATAGATCAAGACGTTTAATTGGACTTTCACAAAGCACATACCTTGACAAGATTTTGAAGAAGTTCAAAATGGATCAAGCAAAGAAAGGGTTCTTGCCTGTGTTACAAGGTGTGAAGTTGAGTCAGACTCAATGCTCGACCACTGCAGAAGATAGAGAGAAAATGAAAGATGTTCCCTATGCTTCAGCCATAGGCTCTATCATGTATGCAATGCTGTGTACCAGACCTGATGTGTGCCTTGCTATAAGTCTAGCAGGGAGGTACCAAAGTAATCCAGGAGTGGATCACTGGACATCGGTCAAGAACATCCTGAAGTACCTAAAAAGGACTAAGGATATGTTTCTCGTATATGGAGGTGACAAAGAGCTCATCGTAAACGGTTACGTTGATGCAAGCTTTGACACTGATCCGGACGATTCTAAATCACAAACTGGATACATGTTTACATTAAACGGTGGAGCTGTCAGTTGGTGCAGTTCTAAACAGAGCGTCGTGGCGGGATCTACGTGTGAAGCGGAATACATAGCTGCTTCGGAAGCAGCGAATGAAGGAGTCTGGATGAAGGAGTTCATATCCGATCTAGGTGTCATACCTAGTGCTTCGGGTCCAATGAAAATCTTTTGTGACAATACTGGTGCAATTGCCTTGGCGAAGGAATCCAGATTTCACAAGAGAACCAAGCACATCAAGAGATGCTTCAATTCCATCCGGGATCTAGTACAGGTGGGAGACATAGAGATTTGCAAGATACATACGGATCTGAATGTAGCAGACCCGTTGACTAAGCCTCTTCCACGAGCAAAACATGATCAGCACCAAGGCTCCATGGGTGTTAGAATCATTACTGTGTAATCTAGATTATTGACTCTAGTGCAAGTGGGAGACTGAAGGAAATATGCCCTAGAGGCAATAATAAAGTTATTATTTATTTCCTTATATCATGATAAATGTTTATTATTCATGCTAGAATTGTATTAACCGGAAACATAATACATGTGTGAATACATAGACAAACAGAGTGTCACTAGTATGCCTCTACTTGACTAGCTCGTTAATCAAAGATGGTTATGTTTCCTAACCATGGACAAAGAGTTGTCATTTGATTAACGGGATCACATCATTAGTTGAATGATCTGATTGACATGACCCATTCCATTAGCTTAGCACCCGATCGTTTAGTATGTTGCTATTGCTTTCTTCATGACTTATACATGTTCCTATGACTATGAGATTATGCAACTCCTGTTTGCCAGAGGAACACTTTGTGTGCTACCAAACGTCACAACGTAACTGGGTGATTATAAAGGAGCTCTACAGGTGTCTCCAAAGGTACATGTTGGGTTGGCGTATTTCGAGATTAGGATTTGTCACTCCGATTGTCGGAGAGGTATCTCTGGGCCCTCTCGGTAATGCACATCACTTAAGCCTTGCAAGCGTTGCAACTAATGAGTTAGTTGCGGGATGATGTATTACAGAACGAGTAAAGAGACTTGCCGGTAACGAGATTGAACTAGGTATGGGATATCGACGATCGAATCTCGGGCAAGTAACATACCGATGACAAAGGGAACAACGTATGTTGTTATGCGGTCTGACCGATAAAAGATCTTCGTAGAATATGTAGGAACCAATATGGGCATCCAGGTCCCGCTATTGGTTATTGACCAGAGACGTGTCTCGGTCATGTCTACATTGTTCTCGAACCCGTAGGGTCCGCATGCTTAAGGTTACGATGACAGTTATATTATGAGTTTATGCATTTTGATGTACCGAAGGTTTTTCGGAGTCCCGGATGTGATCACGGACATGACGAGGAGTCTCGAAATGGTCGAGACATAAAGATTGATATATTGGAAGCCTATGTTTGGATATCGGAAGTGTTCCGGGTGAAATCGGGATTTTACCGGATTACCGGGAGGTTACCGGAACCCCCCGGGAGGTATATGGGCCTTAGTGGGCCTTAGTGGAAGAGAGGAGAGGTGGCCAGAGATGGGCCGCGCGCCCCTCCCCCCCTTGGTCCGAATAGGACAAGGAGAGGGGGCCGGCCCCCCTTCCTCCTCTCTCTCCTCTTTTCCCCCCTCCTCGAATCCTATTCCAACTAGGAAAGGGGGGGAGTCCTACTCCCGGAAGGAGTAGGACTCCTCCTGGCGCGCCCTATGATGGCCGGCCGGCCCCCCTCCTTTGAACCTTTATATACGGAGGCAGGGGCACCCCCTAGAGACACAAGTTGATCCACGTGATCATATTCTTAGCCGTGTGCGGTGCCCCCTTCCACCATAGTCCTCGATAATATTGTAGCAGTGCTTAGGCGAAGCCCTGCGACAGTAGTACATCAAGATCGTCACCACACCGTCGTGCTGACAGAACTCTTCCCCGACACTTTGCTGGATCGGAGTCCGGGGATCGTCATCGAGCTGAATGTGTGCTAGAACTCGGAGGTGACGTAGTTTCGGTGCTTGATCGGTCGGGCCGTGAAGACGTACGACTACATCAACCAAGTTAACGCTTCCGTTGTCGATCTACAAGGGTACGTAGATCACACTCTCCCCCTCTCGTTGCTATGCGTCACCATGATCTTGCGTGTGCGTAGGAATTTTTTTGAAATTACTACGAAACCCAACATTCTCAACTGAAGAAAATGGCTGATGGTAAAAGGCCACAGAAAGGAGGAAAGAGGCCTGAGGTAAATACAACGTTTGAGATCCCTGATGACATATATGCTGGGTACTGCACACCTACTGAGGAAACCAAGAATGAGGGCAAAGTGCGCAAACAGAGGATAGAGAGGAGATGGGCAAGAGAATGGAGGGAGTACAGATATGTCACTCCTAAGTACATGAAGAAATTCGCACTCAATCCTCCATGCCCAAGAGCTCCATTGGCACCTGGCCAAATAGCAGATCCCACCAGCCTCAAGCGTGGTGAGGACTATCCTGATGAATGGGCCAAGCGCCAAGCCAAGTTGGCTAAGCAAGCCAGAGAAGCAGTGAGGAAATTCAATGAAGACTCTGCTGCTGCTGCTGCCTCTGCTGTCAAGCCAAAGAAGGCTATGTCTAAGAAGCCTGCGCGCAGGCCAAGTTCCTCAGCAATGCCCTCACGGCCAGAATCAGCAATGCCCTCACGGCCAGAATCATCAAAGCCCTCACGACCAATTCCTCATGCTGCTCCTGTTCCTCCAAAGTCCTCAGCTCCTCCGCCAAAGCCCTCAGCTGTTCCGACTAAATCCTCAGCACCTGTGCATCTCACCTCGTGCCAAAGGACTGACGGCATCTCCATTGCCTCAGGTGTCTCAGCTAGTTCCTCAGCTACACCAAGTTCCTCAGCTGTCCCCCTCACCGCTGAAGACAAAGGCCACTGCTGGACGAGGTCCTCGCCCAAGTCCTCAAAAGAAGTAAGTTGCTTTCCAAGTGCCATCTGATGAAGACGAAGCTGATGATGATGAACTTGCAGAAATCATCAGAGACAGGCAAGTCAGGGCCGCTAGAGCCAAGGGATCAGAGGTGCCACTGCTTTTGGATCCCAAGCTGATCCTCGACTACATTGATGATTGGCACAAGGACCCCAACACTCCCTTGCCTGACTTCAAGCTGACTCCTAGCCAGAGTCACATGCTGACCCACTTCATTCAAGAAGAAAAGTGGAAATTTGAGAAGGCCAGGCAGATCAAGAAAGCGCAGTACAAGAAAGAGCGCTATCTGAAGAAAAACGTTGTCTCTATGACAACTTAAGAACTTGTCACTATTCAGACTGAGATTAAGAAACTCAGTGATGACTTTGACGCATATCACGCTGATTGGCTTGGAGCCAAGGTTCGTTTTGTGAAACTTGCGGATAACTTCACTTCCAATGTTGCAACCCCAATGCAACAGGAAATTCCTCAGGCTGAAGCATCTGCTCAGCCTACTGAAGAAAATGCCAGCACCGCTGATGAAAATCAGGCTGCTGAAGATAATGTGAGTTTCAGGGCTGATGACTGCATTCCAGCCGCTGAAGAAATTGCCAGGGCACCCACTAGTGGTGTGCCTGAAGAAACTGAAGAACTCAGGGCAACTGCATCAGTTGTGCCTGAAGAAAATCAACCAGATTCCTCATCTGCTCCTGCACCAACTTCAACTCCAATCCTTCCATCTGCATCAGATGTGAAGAAGACTAAGGCTGCAGAGCATGCTGCAATGAAGAAAAGGAAAGCATCAGCTGCATCAGATTCTTCAGCTTCGAAGAAAATGAAGCCTATGAAAAGTTCATTTGCAAATCCAATTGATGTTGTTCCCATCTCAACCAGGCCATCAAAGGACCTTGTTCCTTTTGATGAAGAATATGTGATTCCCAGCGGATCTGATGAAGAAACTCCTTCTGCTGCTTCGTTTGAACCGTTGGATGAAGATATTGAAGTGGATGCGATCCCTTCAACACCTATCACCTCCTCGCCTATGCCTCAGTTCACAGCTGAAGAGGCTGGCATCGAAGAAATGGAAGATGAAGATGTGGACACTGGCTGCTCCACACCCGTAATCAGCGATGAATTCTGGGAAAGTCAGCATCCAAACTCACCAATGTTCACCCCTCTACAGCAAATTCCTCAGTCCCCCACACAAACTGTTCACATGGGCTCTGAAGAAACTCATCCCACTGCATCTGTCCATGAGGAAATTCCAGCCACTAGCGCTGAAGAAACTGCTACTTCTGAACTACCCACGACGCAGGCTGCCACTGAGGACGAACCAGAAATTCCTCAGCCTGAAGAACCTGTGATTGAGATTCCTGAGGTCGTGATGCAACTCACTGACACTCCTCTGCCGAAGCCAAAGGATCCATTCTCACGCAAGCAAAAGTTCAAGGCTGATGATTTCTTCGGTGAGAACGTATTCTTCGAAGATTACAATCCATATGACTCTACTCGCATTAGGAAGATGCGTTTCTAGACTGCTAGTCAAGCAAATTTCTATTCCCGAGTGTTGTTCAACAAGGAGAAGATCTTCTACCATGAGCATATTCCTCACGTGGATATGGAATCTCTGCCGTGCTTCGCACCAGTCCTCAGTGTTCTTCATGATGCTGGACTGCTAAACTTTTGCTCTGACATCTGCGATTGGAATGAAGAACTGATTCTTCAATTCTATGCAACGCTGCACATCACCGGAGATGCTGAAGATGTGAATTCATGGGTGCTGGACTAGATGTCTGAAAACACTCACTACACTGCACCAGCCTCTGAATTGCTTCGTGCTCTACCACTCAGTCCTCCCCTTGAAGAAGCTCGTTGCATCTACAGTGAACCTGAGCTCACACATCATTACATGCAGGTGCTGATGAAACCTTTGAAGCCAGGTCAAGCACCAAGAACCAAATTCCTCGTGAAGGAATTGCTGTACGCCAGAACTGTCTATCGTATTCTTACGAGGACAATCAGTCCTATCGAAGGCCACGACTCATCTGATGAGGAAATTGTTGGCATCATGAAGAATCTAGTATTTAACATCGTCCATGGCATTCCTGTCAATTATCACGATTTCTTCATGAGGACTATGGCCAATGTTGCACTGTCTCTGTTTGAGCTGAAGCCTTATGCACCTTGGATTATGAGATTCCTCAGAACAAGGTCTTCACTCAACTACAAAGCTGATTTCCAGAATCACCTCAGCTACTTGCCCCCAATTGAAGTCCTCAAGCAGACATATTCCTCAGTTGATGGAAAAGGCAAGGCACCAGCTGTAATAGATGAAGGCATTCGTCCATTGGATGGTCAGTTTCGCAAAGCTGCATCTTATTCCACCAATGATGACTCTGCCACACATGACTCTGCCAATGCACCCAAGTCCACTCCTCAAGCCACTGCTCCATGCGTGATGACTGACCGTGAACTTCTGCTTAGTCTTCACCAGAAGGTGGATCGAAATCACAAATGGGTTAAGCGTCAGTTTGGTTCACTTCTTCACAACATGCCTGCCACACATAATGCAGTGAAGAAAAACCACTACTACCTCCATCAAGTCTTCGGTCGCACCTAGGCAATCCTGTCACATCTGTATGGTGAAGAAGATCTGAAGAACATGGGTCTCAAAGAAGATTTTGACTGGTCTGCACCTCTACCAAAGAAATTCAAGAAGGTCCAGGCTCCTTCTCTGGTGGCCAGCTCATATTCTTCATCGCGCGACACTGATGAACATGAAGATTTGGACGACACTGTGGCAGGCCCTACATCAACAAACGACCCCAACAACACTGGCGCTCCTTCATCAACTTGATTATCTTCAGGGGCGTTAGTCCTCATTTTCGATCCTTTTGGTCATTCGATGACAAAGGGGGAGAAATATGAGTTAGTCTTCAAGCGGGTCTACTATATGGGCGTTTTTTTGCTAAGTTACAACTCTCGTTCTTCTAAAACTTTATTGGATCGAGTTGTAATCTTAAACCCGATGGTGCTCTGATACTTTTGATGCACTGTGCTCTGATACTTTTGATGCACTATTCTGCATGCTTATTCCTCGTTAATATTATTACACGCATGCTAAATTTCATCAGGCACCATATTTCATCATGCATTTCAAATTCTTCATATTATATGTTAAATGCGTGTGTGAATTACAAGATATAGGGGGAGATCTCCATGATTCAACTCTTCAAGTGTGCATTGCTTCAAAAGAAAATTCCTCACTATGCACATCTTCAGGGGGAGTTCTATATCTTGCAATCAAATTCCTCAATATCAATAGTTACACTTCATATGTTTATCCCCGTTGAAAACTTAACCTGTATTGTCATCAATCACCAAAAAGGGGGAGATTGTAAGTGCATCTAGTGCCCCTTAGTGATTTTGGTGTATTGAAGACTTATAGGTTAAGGGACTAATGCGTTTGTGAGTGTACACATGTCTATAAGTCTACGAGGAGTTTGATATTTACAGGAAAAGTTGACCCCTAAAAATGAATATCTTTGACTGAAGATTTTGGTATTTCTGAAGACTTTCACGAAGACTTTGAAAGTGAAGAAATTGGTGTGTCCATGAAGACTTGATATTCATGCGAGGAATATGAAGCTTGAAGACTTTCGTTTTCATAGTTTTTTTCTCTTTCTTGAGCATAGGAAACACCGTACTGTTAAAGGGGGGCGAGGAAATACTAAGGAAAAATTTCCATGTGATGGTCAACTCAAAATCCTACACCTACCAATCCCTTCGAGTGAAGCCATTGGAAATCTCATACAGTTCAGTCAATTTCTTCAGTGACAGAGACGAAGTTCTTCTGGTCTCTGAGGAATTTGTCCTGACTGAGGAGTTAGGAATTCGCCAGTGCGGATTGCCTACACAGTGAGGAACATGATAGCCCTGAGGATTTTGCTACTCAAAATTCCGACCGTTGCTGTGCTATGCGCCAGCTATCCCAAAATATCTATCCACCTAACGGTCATATCATTGAAGGGCATTTATGTCTTATCATGCCGGGCTACTCCCTAGGCTATAAATAGCCGCCCCCTACAACCACTAGCTGGTTGGCTGCTCCGAGAGAAACCGACACTTGTCATTTGAGAGCAACCCATCCTCTGAGGACTTTGAGCGAAAATCATCAAGTGAGGAAAAACCAAAAACCCAAAACCCAAATACCTACAAACCCTAAGTGATTGAGCATCACTGAAGAGATTGATCCTAAGTGGATCCGACGCTTGTTACCTTTGAAGACTGTGCTTCTTCCAGACGGTTAGGTGTCATGGTCTAGAGCATCCAAGAGGAATTGTGGATCGCCGAGTGACCAAGTTTGTGAAGGTTTGGAAGTCGCCTGAAGACTTACCACGAGTGATTGGACGAGGTTTGTGTGACCTTAGTTCAAGGAGAATACGGTGAGGACTGGGTGTCCTGATCTGCATGTTCAGGACTGGGTGTCCGGGACTGTGTGTCCTCGAGTTTAAATACTCAGCCGCTCCAACCAGACGTACAACTGAGACAACAGTTGGAACTGGTTTACCAAATCATTGTCTTCACCAAGCTTACTGGTTCTATTTCCTCAACTCTTTCATTTCCTCATAACTGTGTTGTGTGTTTGTTCATATCTGTGTTTGAAGACTTTGACTGAAGACTTTCTCAATTTCCTCAGTTCAATTTCTTTAGTCTGTTTGTCTTCATCCCGTGTTATCCTGTGATTACGCTTCCTGTACTCTGTGCCTGTCTTCATTTCATCATGATGACTATGCTTGTATTCTGTTATGTTTACTTTTGAGTACTTATTCCTGCTAGTAGTTCTTCGCTAAGTGAAGAATTTCTCAGTGAAGAATTTCATAAAAATTGCCTATTCACCCCCCTCTAGTCGATATAACGCACTTTCACTGAGCGATTGCACTGCAGACTACACATTACTAAACCCGAGCGATCGATCAATCCCTTGCTGTTAACTGAACCCAAGTGTTTCCTTCGCTACTGCTACTAACTGAAGCCGATTGATGTTGTCTCTTGATGAACAGTGAGCATTGTTAGGGGGGTTGGATGAACAGTTCTCGGTGGGAGGTTGGATGAACAGGACCCCGCGGTAGTAGAGGCCTTTGCTCTGGATGAACAGGACCCCGATCGAGCCGGTTGGGGGTGGATGAACAGGACCCCGTGGAGGTTGAATGAACAGGACCCCGTGGAGGGCTGGTTGAACAGTAGCCGGTGGAGGGCTAGATGAACAGTAGCCCGTGGAGGGGTGGTTAAACAGGACCCCGTGGAGAGGGCTGGTTGAACAGTAGCCGGTGGAGGAGCACGCGGTGGAGGCTGGATGAACAGGAGCCCGTGGATGAACAGTCACAGGTGGAGCCTGGAGGAGGCCGACGGTGGATAAATATTAGCCCATGGAGGCAGTCGACGGTGGAGATGAACAGTATCCCGTGGAGTCCCGTTTTGCGGTATGCCACACCCCTCCCGATGAACAGGAACCCCGTTTCGACCGTAGCGCTCCAACACAAGTCTGTTTCCTCCGTTTTGTGGTACGCCACACCCCTCCCGATCAACAGGACCCCGTTTCGACCGTAGGAGGTCCAAGAGAAGTCTGTTTCCTCCGTTTTGCGGTACGCCACACCCCTCCCGATGAACAGGATCCCGTTTCGACCGTGGCCGGTCGAACACAAGGCTGTTTCCTCCATTCCGCGGTACGCCATGCCTCGTTTCCATTGGTTGTTCCGTCCAAGCCAGTTGGCTCCCAATGAACAACACGCGTTCTGTTGCCTCCTGATGAACACGGCGCATTCCGGTGCCTCCCCATGAACACGACGATGATGCAGTTTCTCCGTTCTGACCCAGCCATGTACAGGAGCCCTGGCCGCACGTATGCGCGAGTAGGCGTTTGAGACCCCGCCCATATGTATGTACGTGGGCGTATTTACTTTCTTGCACCCTAGCTGTTGTATGTACATGTACATGCTACATGCGCGCCTCTACTACGACACATGCGCGCCTCTACTACGACACATGCCCTTCCTTACACGGCCATGGTTCATCGCTGTAGCCTACAGACAGATCGATTGCATGTACGTACACGCTCGCGACCAGAATGACAATGCTACATACGCTTCGACCAGGTGGGTCCTGACTGTTAGGAACTTCCTTCTATGCGAAGATGCAGCTGGTGGGTCCCAGCAGTCAGGGGGAAACATTATTTTTTCACGAAATACGGTGGCCCGTCCGGTGGGTCCCTGCTGTCAGGTGGAGGAATACTTATTTTGCACGCAATAAGGAGGCACTTCCTTGCTGCTGCCGTGGACCCAGCTGTCAGCCTCTCCACGTATAGTACTCTTCTGATGGAAGTCATTCCTTGACCAAGTTGACCACGCCGCACCGAGAGCACCAGGGCGGTGGACGACGACGAGGCCTAGGAAGGGGATGACACGGAGCTGGGGAAGACGCGGCTGTGGATGCCCACACGGAGGGGAGTACGTGGGTTGATGTTGGGGAACACAGTAATTTCAAAAAATTCTACGCACACGCAAGATCCATCTAGGAGATGCATAGCAATGAGAGGGGGAGAGTATGTCTACGTACCCTCATAGATCGAAAGCGGAAGCATTATGACAACGCGGTTGATGTAGTCATACGTCTTCACGATCCAACCGATCCTAGTACCGAAGCTACGACACCTCTGTGATCTGCACACGTTCAGCTCGGTGACATCCCACGAACTCTAGATCCAGCCGAGGTCGAGCACTACAAAAAAATACACTTCCATGATGATACGTGTTTGTCACAGTAGGTCACGTTTTCTGTCATGCATGTACATCCATGACAATTTTATGAAAGAATCAAGATAGTCATACCTGTGCTGTCGTAGAAATGTTCCATGACATTACCAAAATTATCATCACAGAAGTGTCCACTTCCATGACAATAAATCGCGCGTCATAGAAGTGCTTTCGCCAAGGGTGACTGACACGTGGCATCCACCGTAACGGAACTCCGTTAAGCTATCGGGTCCGGTTTTGGATCCGATAACCCGTTAACAGCCCTGACCAATGGGGATTTTCCATGTGTAAAATCATCATTGGCTGGAGGAAACATGTGTCGGCTCACCGTTGGGACAGATGTCATCCACTCATTGGGCCCAAAGCGCCTATGATACGTTGACACGTGGCACGGCCCAACAGAGGCCCATTCCTGTGAAAAGGCCAGCCCGTTTGACTTGGTCAAAAGGTGGCGGGCCGGCCCACGGAAAGCCTGTTAACGGCATGTTCGCATATAGCCCATTTACAGCCCGCTAACCCAGGGCCCGTTTATGGCCTATCCGAATTAGGCCCAGTATCATCATCTGGGCCGTCCAATATAATTCCAGCCCGTTTTAACTTTCGGCCCATGTATGGCCCATATGAGGCCCTTAGTAACTCTCGGCCTATTAATGGCCCGTGGTAAAACTGGCCCGTAATGAATAGTGTATCACTTTATACCCATTAACGGCACGTGGTGAAACTGGCCTGTAATGAACAGTGTATCACTTTATACCCGTTTCTAGCCCATGTTATCTTTCGGCCTTCTCAGGGCCCATTTATTCTTGGGCTCATTTCCAGCATTCATTTATTTACGGCCCGTTACTGTCATTTTCTGCTTGTGGGCCAAATTCAGCCCGTGGTTACAGTCGGCCCGTTAATACGTTGGGCCATTTTCATAGCGTCATCAAATACGGTCGATTAACGACGGCCCGTTATGGTCGGCCCATGAACGGACGATTTCAACTCTAGCCCATTTACGGCCATAATGTGGTATGTTATTGGCCCATGTTTGGCCAACCGATCATATGGCCCGGAGAAGGCCCATTGATGATACAACCCGTAGAAGGCTCATTTTGTCTATGGCCCGTATAAGGACCATTGTTTCTATGCCCCGTAGAAGGCACATTGTTTCTATGGCCCATAGGAGGCCCATGTTAACTACAGTAAATATGTAGCCCATGGTTATTGTGGCCTAGTTTTAAAAAATAGGTTATTGCGGCCACTAGTAAACCACGGAAAAAGAACCGCGGAAAAACAAATAAACAAGACAATACGGAAATAAATTAGCAAGCAACTTACGCTAGGCTATCACGGCTATTACACATATTACATCCACTAGGCATCAAAGTTTGCCACCAGTGCAAATATAGGGAACAAAGCAGCATATAAACGCCGCAGCAAAACAAGTCCAGAACTGAAATGTAACACCCACGATGCGGCTATATCTCCCACATGTCGGAGCACGAAGTAGAGGCATAACCACATAGTAGGCATGTTGCAAGAGGGGTAATCTTCACACAATCCCATGTACTGATTAAGAAAGGGATAAAGAGTTGGCTTACAATCGCCACTTCACACAAATACAAGTTAACATACATCATCGAGAATACAATCAAGGTCCGACTACGAAACCAAAATAAAAGAAGCAACCCCTAATGCTAGATCCCCGATCGCCCCAACTGGGCTCCTCTATTGATCGAAAGGAAATGAAACAACACAACGAACACGATCTTCATCGAGATCCCACTTGAGCTGGGTTGCGTCACCTGCACTGGTATCATCGGCACCTACAAGCCGTTTGAAAGTATCTGTGAGTCACAAGGACTCAACAATCTCACACCCGCGAGATCAAGACTCTTTAAGCTTATGGGTAGGAAAGGGTAGTGAGAAGGAGCTGCAGCAAGCACTAGCATATATGGTGGCTAACTTACGCAAATAAGAGCGAGAAGAGAAGCAAAGCACGATCGTGAACTAGAAGTGATCCTGAAACTACTTACGTTCAAGCATAACACAAGACCATGTTCACTTCCCGAACTACGCCGGAAAGAGACCATCACGGCTACACACGCGGTTGATTCATTTTAATTAAGTTAAGTGTCAAGTTTTCTACAACCGGATATTAACAAATTCCCATCTGCCCATAACCGTGGGCACGACTTTCGAAAGTTCAAAACCCTGCAAGGGTGTCCCAACTTAGCCCATCACAAGCTCTCACGGTCAATGAATGATATTCCTTCTCCCAGGACGAACCGATCAGACTCGGAATCCCGGTTACAAGACATCTTGACAATGGTAAAACAAGACCAGCAAAGCCGCCCGATGTGCCGACAAATCCCGATAGGAGCTGCACATATCTCGTTCTCAGGGCACACCGGATGAACACTACGTACAACTAAAACCAACCCTCAAGTTTCCCCGAGGTGGCGCTGCAAGTGGCTCTGTTTTGGACCAACACTCAGAGGAGCACTGGCCCCGAGGGGTTAAAATAAAGATGACCCTTAAGTCTGCAGAACCCAAGGGAAAAGGCTTAGGTGGCAAATGGTAAAACCAAGGTTGGGCCTTGCTGGAGGAGTTTTATTCAAAGCGAACTGTCAAGGGGTTCCCATTATAACCCAACCGTGTAAGGAACGCAAAATCAAGGAACATAACACCGGTATGACGGAAACTAGGGCGGCAAGAGTGGAACAAAACACCAGGCATAAGGCCGAGCCTTCCACCCTTTACCAAGTATATAGATGCATTAAAGTAAACAAGATATAATAATGATATCCCAACAATATCCATGTTCCAACATGGAACAAACTTCATCTTCACCTGCAACTAACAACGCTATAAGAGGGGCCGAGCAAAGCGGTAACATGGCCAAACAACGGTCGGCTAGGAAGGTGGGTTAGAGGCTTGACATGGCAATATGGGAGGCATGATATAGCAAGTGGTAGGTATCGCGACATACCAATAGAGCGAGCAACTAGCAAGCAAATATAGAAGTGATTTCGAGGGTATGGTCATCTTGCCCGAGATCCCACAAGGAAGAAGAACGAGCCCATGAAGAAGACAAACGGACGGAGTCGAATGGATCCTCACAACTCCGGAACGAAACCGAAGCTAACGAGAGAAGCAACCCAGAAAGAAGCAAGCAACATAATAAACAATCATCACATAAACATGGCATGATGCACAACCAAGTATGATGCATGTCCGGTTTAAAGAGGCATGGCAAGGCAATATGCAATAAACAATTCTACAAATTAAATGGAGCTCAATATGCAACGAGTTGCATATTGACGAAGCACCACATTCGTTTATTTAGTTCACTCCCGGTTAGGTACTCAACAATATTAAATGTTGGTTAACATGGCAAGAGGTGAAGCATAACAAAACTATACCATCTAAACAATTTAAATGGGGCCGGATATAGCAAACAACAAATCCGGTAAATCCCCATATGCATTTAGCAAATTAATGCAAACAACAATTCAAACATTCTTGATGTTGTTATCATGATGCGGATGATGTTAGCAAGTTTTATGCAATTTTTTAATTAAAAGTTGACATGAGCATGATGAGAGCATTTGTCACCGTGGTAGAAATAAAGGGGTGCCACAGCGACGAAACAGAAATGATCCACGGCAACAATCTGATGATCCGGTAGCTCACGGGGATACCGGTGCAAAAGGAAGTGGGTGTGAGTGTGTCATGCAAGAGGATGGGGTGCTCCCAGATACCGGGTTCCCACCTGACGACGGCAAGGCAACGAGGAACTCGCAAAGAACAACTCGGACACGGTGCAACCACGAGCATCTCATACATCACACAACATTCGGTCCACGGGCGTCGTTTCGGTGGGTATACCTTCGAAGCGTTCATTTTCGGAGCGGATTGGGTTCGATAGTAGCGGAAGTAGTGGTTCATGTTCGTTCAGAGAGGTACTTGATGACTCCAACGTCTTTGGGGTGACGGTAGGGGTACACAAGATGTCGGGGTACTTGTCGGTCCAGTCTTGACGGAGTAGATGTACACGTTGTCGGGGTACTTGTCGCATCACCGGGTGTAGTCATACACGTTCGAAGCGGAACTTGGCGAATTCGAATCCCTTTGGGGTTGTCATGGTACTTGGGGTCTTCGGACCTGCCAGTCTCGTTCTTGCGACATTAGTTGAACTTGACATATCCGAGGGCTCCGGATGTCGTGGTACTTGACGAATCCGTGTAGTCGTACACGTTCAAGAAGAAACTCACGCGGCGTCGTGGAACTTGGCGCATCCATGCGTAGAGCTACTTGGCGGATCCATGGTGCTTGCGGTCTTTGTCACACCGAAAGAGGCACTTGGTGACTTTGTTCGGGGAGGAAGCAATGGATTGATGCTAGCAACTGGTGGAACTCCACGTACAGACTAGGAGTCGTGGAGGAGTTGTTCAAGGTAGCGGCCTGGGTGGTGATTGACGAGGCCACCGATGGTGACTTGGCCGTGCAGCACGGGCTCGGGAGGTGCGCAGGGAAGCCGGAGCAGGCAGCAGACAACGACTGCAGGTTCTCTGGGGGTTCGAGTTGACCATGGTGACTCATGGCAGGAGGCAGGCTGATCCATGGTGGTTGTGTAGGAGCGAGCAGCCGAGCAAAGGGGACTCAGAAGACGATGTGCAGGCGGTGGAGACGTGTAGGACAAGGTAAGCGGCACCTCCGTCGGGCTATTTGATGCCGACAGAAGCAGGGCACGAAGGAGGATGCATAGGAAGCGTCTGAGCAAAAGGACGGGCTCCCGCATGGGACACGGACACGGGCAAGATGAGGCGCGTGGCTTACTGGCCGGGGTGCCGATAGGCAGCAACGGCGCTGGGGAAGGCGACGAGAAGAGGAGGCGCGCGGACATGGCAAGAAGGCAAGGACATGAGCTGGACGCAGGGTAGAGCAGAGGGAGGCGACGAGCGTGGGGATGGCAGGGGCGTGGGGCTCCGCGGGTTCCGTAGGTTCTAGGCGGAGGAGGAGAAGGGGTGCGCCGGGAGGGGAGTCTTGGTTGTCGCCGGCGGCGCTGGGGAAACGGGCGCGGGGGCTCCTCTTCTGGCTCAAGGTGGAAGAGAAGAGGAATGGGGATTGAGAGGAGGCGGCGCTGGGGATCGAGAGGGAGTGGGGTTCGGTCGGGTTAGGGTTTAGACGGGATTAGGTGGGCCTTAGAGGACATGGGCCTTGACAGGGATGGCCTAGGGAGGCCGGCCTGGGCTGGGCTCTCTTCTCCCTCTCTTATTTCCTTTAACAGAAACACATTAGAGAGAAGAAAAGGAAGAGGGGTTTAGGGAAAGAATTTGTGCATGGGGGCTATTTTCCCGGACTCACAAAAATTTGTATGATCCCAGAAAAAAATGAATTGGCAAGATTGCAAGAATTGAATTCATATTCATTTGAATTTAATTCAAATGGATTTGAATAGGAATGGGGTGTTTGAGAAGTCCAAAATGTTGGGAATTTTGGTGGAGATTGGAAAAGTGATGAAAGAATTTATGGACAACGTTTGAGGTCAAGATGTGAGATAACAAAGGCCTGGGGAATTACTTGCAAGTGTGTTTTGGTGATTCCAAATTAATGGAATATTTATAATAGCTCCCTAAATATTAGGAGGATATGTTATAAAGAGAAGTCACTCTTCCCTCAATTTAAATGGATGGAAGATCCACACAAATTATTTAGTTGAGTTAAGAAAAAGAAACGACATGATGGCATGATGACATGATGCAATGCACATGATGCAAAGATGAATGCAACAAGCAAAAAAAAACAAATCACACCACGAATCTCGGAAAACATGGAAGGCATCTGAAGCTCCGGTCTTGGGGTGTCACAACACTCCACCACTACAAGAGGATCTCGTCCCGAGATCTAGGATGGCACCGGAGGGAAACGGAAGAGGTAAAACAAAGTTGCTTCTTTGACAAACAAGTGAAACCACTAACCTTGGGAGGTTGAACAAATTGAAAGAAAGAATACGACGAAGATGAAGAAAGTTGAAAACAACCCATTAGAAAAAGAGGAACAAGGAACATTACGGGAACCTTGTAAGTTGAAAGACATAAGAAAAGTGTCACCAAGGACAAGAAGTACATGCAAGCACTCCGGATGAAAAGAGATGTACAAGGAACGATAAAGATCAGACAACACTCCGGTTAAAACAAGATAGAGAGGGAATAAAGAATGATATAATTTGGCAGCACTCCGATTGTAAATGGAAGGAATTGAACATGATCTTGACAAAACAAGATGATGGGTCGAAGAGAGAAACATCACAATGCCTCCGGAACAAAAGAATGGAAAACTAGATGGTTGGAAAGAAAAGAACAGAGAAGAAGAATGGCAACTCTGGCAATTAAAATTACAAGGGCATGCTTACGAAGAAAAGGTTGAATGGAGTTGTTGGAAAATCAACAACAAAACAAGCTTGCAGTGGGCTTATGGAGAACATCTCAAAACTATGAGGTGAAATTCTGCCACTAACGAAAATAATAGATTGGATTGATGTCAACAAGGAGACGAGAAGCTTATTTCACCGGGATGGTAACTGAAGAACTTGGGTCATTTATAAGCACCATAAATAGCAACAATCCTTAGGGAAAGCTTAAGGTGAAATATAACCCAAGCTAACTCCAATGAAGAGATTGATTGGTTTAAAAGATGTCTTGAACGAAGAGAAAATGATGGATTTAGATATGTCACTCTTGAAAACATGTGAATTATGAAAACACGAAGGGAAAATTATCAACAATGACATAACACCACCTCAAAAGATAAGATAGAACGAATTGGACTTTGAGATGCAAGATGAATAATGCTTGAACTCCTCTGAAAAGAATCTCGACAAACACTTCGAGAAGGAATTAAATCCTTTATGAACCAACATGTAGAGCCTCCATAAAGAACTCCGGTAACGAAAGGATGATCAAACGGAAGGAAAGAGAAGTTGAAAAACACAAGGTGAAGCCTTGCGATGATTTAGATGGATCTCCGTGGTGATATAATTGAGAGAGCTTGGAACTCCGGGAAAGAATAGATGAAACAAAACAAAACCAAGAATTTATTCATCATGAAAAAACTCCGGAAGAATGAATCCATCATTTGGATGAAGCAAGAATAAGAATTATGTTATGTGTATCCTTCACCAATTTAGATTGATGACAAGCAATGGATTTGGCACACTACTTATTCCCGTAGAAAGGATTAAGAGAGATATAGCGCAAACTTGAGAAAGGTCTTCAACGATCCGCCGTGTCGGTGGGAACGACACCTATGGGATCACAAGAATCCCTACTACGGTTAGCGGGGCGCGGGGTCGTGAGAAGAGCGGATCAAACAGATAGTACACAGTTTGTTTATCCAGGTTCGGGCCGCGAGGATGCGTAAAACCCTACTCCTGCTTTGGTGGATGTATATTCCTGTTCTTGAGCTAGCTCTCGGGCATTAGGAGCTCCAAAAAGCCGAATCCTTCTCCTGGTCGCCTCGGGCCTCCTTTTATAGAAAAAGGGGTCGCCACAGTGGCACACAAGAGATGGAAAGGGTACAATGATGCGAGGTTATCCCCCGCATTACATGACAAGGCGTATTTAATGCGTCTTGCTTAGGTGTCCTTGCTTTATCGGCAACGGGGGAGAAACCTGTCTCGTCCGTCGCCGCTCCTTCTTGTGTCGACACGCGCCCTGGCCAGCGATGCCTGTGATGCCATGTAGGTAGGCAGGCAGCTGAGGTGGCGCAGTGGAGGGTCTGCACGAAGATCTGCGTGCCGCCATGCAGGTGCCTGCCCAGCTGGTTGGGTCGGCAGCTGCATGCGTACGGTGGTGGAGGTTTAGTTGGCGTGGGCCTGATGGTGGCCCTGCGGATGTCCTCGGCAAGGGCCTTGTCGGGGCCCCGGCAAGGGTCTTGCCGAGGCGCCTGCTGTCATCCCCGGCAAGGCGCTTGCCGGGGGTCTCGTGGTCTTCCTTGACTGGTATCTCGCCAAAGGTCGTCGTCTTCTTAGTGCGTATCTGATCTTGAATGTCTTCACAAAGATCTGCATGCCACCACGGGGATGTCTCCCGAATCCTTGCCCCTTGGGGGCAGTGGACTCAAGGGTAATTTGCTCCGTAGGCGTGGGGCGAGTCGCCGCGGCAAGGGTCTTGTCGGGGTTGCCAAAGCTGTCTCCCGGCAAGGATCTTGCCGGGGGAGTCCGCTTCGTCCCTTTTTCTCTTCTGGTCTTGGCCTTGGCGTCGTCCTAGTTCCCTTGAGCTTCGGTCTTTCCTTGGCTCACCTCCCTTGCCTTGCTTGGTGTGGTGGTGCCCGCGGCTCTGACTGCCCGTGCACAGTTATAGGGGTACAAAAAAGTGCACCCCTCTTTTTGTACACCGACAAGAGCCCCTGGGCCTGGGCCACACATAAGCGCAACGCGTTGTTGGGTCACGCCCAAAAACGGTGCATGGGCAGGCGGGGCGGTTTTTACCACGGTAAGATTCTTCGCACGCTGCGCTTCCCACGACTCGCGCGCGTGGTGCGGCGTGGGGAGGTGGGCGTGACGTGGGAAGCATGCGTGGGGTTGGTCTCTGCACGCATGCGTCACGTCGTAGTAAAGGGGCGGTTCGCGCCTTCCCCATAAATGGAGGGAGGCATGGAGGCACGACCCATTTACTGAATGGGGCTGAGGCGCGGTCTTCAAGGCGTCCACTCCCCATGATCACGGGGTGGGGAGAGGTCACCTCACCCGTCCCCTCAGTTCTGCACGTCCGCCACATGTCTCCCATGCGCTTGGGGTGGCAAACGGTGGAGGTGGGAAACCGGGCCGTCGCTGGTTGGGGCGGCGGGTCGGTCCTGGCTCCCTGCGCCTTCCGTATCTCGATTGGCCGAGTGGGGCGGCCGAGCTCCAACCCCGCTCCTTTATAAAGAGCGGGAGGGGGGATGGCGTCCCGCATTCTTTCATCTTCTTCTTCCTTCAGCTTCTGCTCCTCCCTTCCATCCGTCATGGAGAGAGGGAATCCCAGTCCTTCAACGGTGGCGGCGAGGGTCGCTGCTCGACAATGCGTCCCTCCTTCTCCTGCGCCTGTGGTGGCAGAGCCAGCCGTGAGGGGAAGGGGGAGGGGGCGAGGCCGGGGCGCTCGGGGAAAAGGAGGACGGGGTGGCGCGCCGGCCTCGCCTCCGCTAGCAGCTCCCCCTCCAATGGAGGGCCATGTTGGGGATGACCCTTGTGAGTTCTTCGTCAGGCTGCGCCAGCCGCAGTGCCGTCGCCTTCGTCTCCCGACTCCATTTGCGCGGGAGATGGAGCTGGATCCGCCGGAGTCATTGCGGCTGCACATGAGGGGCTGCGGGATCAGTGGCACGCGGGTCCGCGTCGACTTCCCCGCTCCTCACGTGATGTATCTTCGTCGGGGATGGAAGACGTTTGCTCATATCCACAGCTTGACGGAGGGGCTCACTCTCCATTTTAAGCTGATGGAGGGTGGCCTTCTCTCCGTCAAGGTCTTCGGGCACTTTGGGACTCGTACAAGGTGCTGCATGGAGAGCTCTTCTGATAGTGAAGACTCCTCGGGTGGGAGTGACGAGGAGGACAGCGGCAGAAACAACGAGGGCGGTAGGCGGCAGGATGACGGGTCCGACTAGGTGTCGGGTGCTGCTCCGTGCAGCACCGGCGACCCCATCATCCATGTCGCCAGCTCCTTGAACTTCTCGGGGTCGTCTTCTTGGGCGGCTGGCGTTGGGAGGCTGCGGAAGAGGAAGAGGGTGGGCGACAAGGCCGTCAAGTCGGAGTATGCGGGCACCGATGCCTTCGACGCGTACTGACGTCTTGCCGCCTCGTCTTCGAGCTCTGCTTTCGGCGCCGCCATCACCACCCAGCCTTTGGATGGCCACCAAGATGTTCTCCCTGCGTCTTCTGCCACCCGTAGCTCGCCTAGGTGCTCCCTTTTCCCTTCTCGCCTCCTTGACCTACCTCCTGAGGAGAGGGACAAGAAAGGGATTACGGGCACCTTATATCTTTTTAGTTTGTAAGCCTTCGGGCCTTTGTTGAATTTAAAACTTGTAATCCCTTCATTCATGTTTTTCATTCCCTACTGATTGTACCTGAGTGGAATGTTTTTAATGAAAAAGGGATGCTTGCCCGGTCATTTGTTTGTGGGTGGAACCCACGACAAGGAGTAAATCCTTGATATCTCTAAGATAAACATTTTCTCGCCCGGCAACAGGCCTTGCCGTCTCCCCACTTCTCTCGACCTTTCTCACGCCTTTGGCGGAGGCAGGGATGAGGCGGGTTCAGGCTCCTTGTTTCATCCTTTCGCTGCCGCGACTAAGACCAAACTTGGTCCCAGGAACGAGCCCTAGGGCCTAGAGTTAGGGGAGCATGGTAGCTTAAGGAAAAACGAGGTTTCACATACCTCAGTCCAATGGAATGCATGATAAGGGATGAAGAACTTATCTGAAGCTACAGCCCCCAGCAACCCTGGTTTGCCGTGGGTGAATCTTTGCTCTTGCAGCCCCCGGCAATACTAGCTTGCCGGGGCCTAGATGCTGGTCTGTTCCTTTTTTTTTTCTCCCCAAGTGGTTTGGCAAGGATATCTGTGTGTCCTGTGAACCAAAGAAGACAAAAGAAAGACAAAGAGACGCGCACTCGACCTCTAAGCTAGGGGTTAGTCGCCGCTAAGCACTATCAACCCTAACCAAGGACGAGACTCGACCTAGCATGCATGCTATAACTTAGGGCGCTAGCGCTTCATTTATTTATGCTCAGGGTCTGCGCCTGGCTTTGTACAAAGGGTTACATGCGTCATCGGCAAGGCTCGTACAAAAGGTGGCTTGCCGGGGGGCCCGGCAAGCCGCGCCTCACGGGTAAAACTTGCGAAGATGCTCAATGTTCCAGGAGTTACTCATCGGAATGGCATCTTCGGTCTCCAGGCGGACTGCGCGGGGCCTGGTGACTCGTATTACCCGATAAGGGCCTTCCCACTTTGGCTCAACTTGTTGGAATTCTTGGCCGATTGAACACTCCGAAGAACAAGGCCGCCTTCCTCAAAGCTTTGGGCATGAACCTTGCGGCTATGGTAGCGGCGCAAGGCTTGTTGGTAGCGCTGCTCTCACAGCCGCCCGAAGACAATCTTCCTCAAGGAGCGTTGCTTCATCTTGCCGCAATTGCTCTTGCTCAAGCTCGTCATAAGCGAGTACTCGAGGTGACCCGTATATGAGTTCCATGGGGAGAACTGCTTCTGCCCCGTATAGCAGGGCAAAGGGTGTCTGGCTGGTGGCTCAATTTGGTGTCGTTCTGATTGACCAAAGAACCGCCGGCAATTCATCAATCCAGCGCCTTCCACTCTTGTGCAGTCTATCAAAGGTCTTTGTCCTCAGGCCTCGTAGTACTTCAGCATTTGCCCTCTTAGCTTGACCATTGCTTCGTGGGTGAGCAACGGAAGCGAAACAGACCTTGCTGCCAAGGTCTTGAATATATTGCATGAAGGTGTGGCTTGTGAACTGCGTGCCGTTGTCGGTGATGACCCTATTGGGTACACCAAAACAACACACCAGTCCTTTGAAGAACTTGACGGCTGACTGTGCTGTGACCTTCCTCACTGCTTCCACTTCTGGCCACTTTGTGAACTTGTCGATTGCAACGTACAAGTACTCAAAGCCCCCGACAGCGCGGGGGAAAGGGCACAGTATGTCGAGCCCCTAGACCGAGAAAGGCCAGGAGAGAGGAATGGTTTGAAGGGCTTGAGCTGGCTGATGAAGCTTCTTTCAATGGAACTAACACGCTTCACACCTGGTGACTAGTGTCGTCGCATCCTGGAGGGCGGTGGGCCAGAAGAAGCCTTGCGAAACACTTTGCCAGCAAGGGCCCTCGACCCTATGTGGGATCCACATACACCTCCATGTATCTCCGCCAACAACCCCAGTACTTCCTCTCGAGGGATACACTTCAATTTCACACCGTTCGGCCTCTTTCTGTACAGGATGTCATCGACGAACTGGTACATAGTAGAGCGACGGGCTACTTTTTCCGCTTCTTCCTGCTCCTCAGGAAGTTCCCTGTTTGGAGGAATCGGACGGTATGCTGTGCCCACGCTGGAGCCTGGGGCTCGACGGCGAGGACTAAAGGCATTTACTCCGCAATAGGAGCGGCTGTCTCCACGGCAAGAGCTTGATGCTCCATCGGAGCTAGCCGTCCCGTGGCGGGCTCAGTGTCTCCGGCAACATCCTTGCCGGTGGCTTCGGGGAGCTCGGCGGGAAAGTACTTGCCGGGCCCTGATTTTCTCCTCTTGTTCTGCTCTGTTGATGGATCAATGGATGGCTGAGTTAACCGAAGCACAAAGGTACCTGGTTCCACAAGTAGCTTGAGGGCAGCGCGTTTTGACAGGTAATCGGCGATGTCATTCTCCGCTCGGGGAACGTGTTCTTCCTGTATACCGTCAAAATGGTCTTCCAGCTTTCTCACTTCATCGACGCAGGCCTTCATCAATGGGCTCTGGTAATCCTTGTTGACTTGCTTGACGATAAGTTGCGAGTCACCCCTGACAACGGGTTTCTTCATTCCGAGGTCCGCCGCGATCCTAAGACCAGCAAGTAGCCCTTCGTACTCAGCTGTATTGTTTGTTGACACCTCCCTGCGGAAGTGCATCTGGATCACGTACTTGAGGTGCTCTCTAGTGGGCGCGACAAGCAGTACGCCAGCCCCGGCGCCCTGTAAGTAGAAAGCTCCATCAAAGTACATGATCCAGTCGCAACTTGCCTCCTTGCCGGGGAGAGCAGTCTCTTGGGCTTCTTTGTCAGGCGTCGTGGTCCATTCTGCAACGAACTCCACCAGGACTCGGCTTTGAATCGTCGAGGTAATCTCAAACTTGAGGCCAAAGCTGGATAGTTCCAGTGCCCACTCTACGATTCTTCCCGTTGTGTCTGGATTGTGCAATATCCGTTGCAGAGGGAGGTGAGTGACGACAGTGATTTCGTGTGCCTGGAAGTAGTGACGCAGCTTCCCGAGGCCATAAGAAGGCCGAAGAGCAGTTTCTGCACACCGGAGTACCTTGGTCTAGCCCCCTGCAGGAGGGAACTAACAAAGTAGACCAGGTGCTGCATCATTTTCTTCTTCGGCGGCACTCCAACTGGCCGTGTCGTCTCTGCATCGGTGGCATCGGGCTCTATCGCTGCTATTACCTCGTCACCAATTTCTCTCTGCGCCACTAGTGCGGCGCTGACCACCTGGTTCGTTGCCGCCAAGTATAGCAGCAACGGTTCCCGTGGCCTAGGCGCAACTAGTATTGGCATGAAGGAGAGGTACCTCTTCAAATCTTGCAATGCTACTTCGGCTTCTGGTGTCCATTCCATCGGGCCTGCCTTTTTCAAAATCTTGAAAAAGGGAAGGGCGCGCTCGGCGGACTTGGAAATGAACCTGCTCATGGCGGCAACGCAACCAGCAAGCCGACGCATATCCTTGACTCGCTTGGGTGCTTCAATCTGCTCTATAGCTTTGATCTTGTCCGGATTGGCCTCTATCCCGCGTTGCGACGCAAAGAACCCGAGAAGCTTGCCGGACAGGACGCCAAAGACGCACTTCCCAGGGTTCAGCTTGAGATTGATCTTGCGTAGGTTTGCAAATGTTTCTTGTAAATCCGGTATGAGGGTTGCCTTGTTCTTGGTTTTGACCACTATATCATCCATATAAGCTTCCATATTTCTATGGAGCTGGGGTTCAAAACCAATCTGGACCGCCCTTGCAAACGTTGAACCAACACTCTTCAACCCGAAATGCATCCGTATGAAACAATACGTACCACATGGGGTGATGAATGCCGTTTTCTCTTCGTCTTCTCTTGTCATGAAGATCTGGTGGTAGCCAGAGTAGGCATCGAGGAATGACAGCAGATCACACCCAGCCGTGGAGTCAACAATCTGGTCGATGCGCGGCAACGGGAAGGGGTCTTTGGGACAAGCCTTATTGATATATGTGTAGTCGATACACAACCTCCAGTTCCCATTTGCCTTGCACACTACCACTGGATTGGCCAACCACGTTGGATGGAGCACTCCTCTTACCAAACCCGCTGCTTCTAGTTTCCGGATCTCCTCTGTGATGAACTCTTGTCGTTCCAAGGCTTGCTTTCTGACCTTCTGCTTGACGGGCCACGCATGAGGACAGACAACAAGGTGGTGCTCAATCACCTCCCTGGGAACGCCGGGGATGTCGGATGCTTGCCATGCAAACACATCGACATTCGCCCGCAGGAAGGTGACGAGTGCGTCTTCCTATTTGTCGTCAAGGGCGGAGTTTATGGTAAAAGCCCCTCCCGTGCCATCCTCCTTGACAGAAACCTTCTTGGTTCGTGGCGGTGTGGCCCTGGACTTCTTGTTTCTGTCGGTGGAGCTCTCTGGCATATCCTCGACGGGAGCGCTACACTCAGAAGAGGTGCGCTTGCCGGAGTAGGTGCCTGAGGTCTCACCGGTCTTCTTCTTTTTCCTTCCCGGGGCTCCAGCGATAGGAGCAAGCGCCTTAGCAGTGGCGGCTGCTGCAATTGCTTGTTGGTAGAGTTGGTCAGCGCAAATTAGCGCATCCTTCTTGTCTGATGGGACGGTGATGATCGTCACAGGCTCCGGCATCTTCAGGGTGTTGTAGGCATAATGTGACGCCGCCATGAACTTGGCCAGCGCTGGGCGGCCAAGGATCCCGTTGTAAGGCAAGGGGATCTTGGCAACGTCGAACACCATCCTTTCTGTCCTATAGTTCAGATCACTCCCAAAAGTCACGGGCAACATGACCTTTCCCTTTGGTTGAATTCTTCCCGGGTTGACCCCCTGAAACATGCCCATCTCTTCGAGGTCTTCATCAGGAATCTGCAGTTTCTCAATCATGGCAGGCGAGATTAAATTCAGACCGGTCCCGCCATCAACTAGCATCTTTGTCACCTTGAGGTTGCGTATTGTTTGTGAAACCGACAATGGTAAGCACCCGACTGCAGTAGTGCGATTAGGGTGATCCTCAGTGTCAAAAATGATAGGTGTGCTGGACCACTTCAGCGGCCTTTGGGCATCAAACGACGGCTCTACCGCTGTAATCTCACGCGCCCACTGTTTAAGCTGGCGGTGAGAGGTATGCAGCGAGGCACCGCCATCGACGCACATGGCCTCCGTAGCTTTCTGAAATTCTTGGTCACCAGACTCATCGTCTTCTTCGCGATCATCGTCTTCTGCCTTTTTGTCACGGCCCCGGGCAGGCCTCTCCTGCTGTTTATCTTTGCCGCGATGGCCCGCCTGGCCGTCACGCTTCTTGCCGGACCCCTCAGCACTGTCCTGGCCTTTCTCCTTGTCCCGCCTCTCATATTCAGCCCTCTGTTTCTCAGCAAGGAGCTCAACCTATCGGCAGTTCTAGAGATCACGGCCTTTGGTGCGATGGATCTTGCTGCATTGCTTGTCAGAGTTTCCTGGCTTCTCGGCAGCCGCCAAGACCCGGCAGGCGACACATCCGACAATTTCCTTGCCGGGGTCATCTGCCTTGGTTTTCTTGGCGGAGCCGGCGTCGTCAGATCCCTCGACGGCAAGCACGGCTTTACCTTTGCGCTTCCTATTGCGGCGTCGGACTTTCTTCGCCGGGGCGGCAGTATCCTCATCTGAGGAGTCGGTTTCCACACCGGCATCTTCGCCGGGGTACTTCCTTCCCTCTTCAACTCGGGCACATCTGTCAGCAAGAACATAGAGTTCTGCCACATCTTTCACCTTGTTTATTGCCAGCTCTTCGCGCATCTTGCGGTTACGCACGTTCTGATGGAACACGCTGATGATGGCGGCAGGGTGAACATCAGGGATATTGTACTGTACCCGGCTGAACCTCTGTATATACTTGCGCAGACTCTCGCCTCCCTTCTGGGGAATGACGTGCAGGTCGCTTGCTTGGCCATGGGCTTGGTGACCTCCAGTAAAGGCGCCCACAAACTCATGGCACAAATCCGACCAGGAGGAAATAGAGTCTACCGGCAAGTGCATCAACCACGACATGGCGTTGGGTTTAAGAGCCAATGGAAAGTAATTCGCAAGCACCTTATCGTCACGGGCTCCGGCAGCTTGCATCGCGATGGTGTAGATGCTGAGGAACTCAGACGGGTGGGTCTTGCCATTGTACTTTTCGCCAACGTCAGGTTTGAAGGTGCGGTGAGTGGGCCACTGGAACTGCTGTAGCTCACGGGTAAAAGCCGGACAACCCACCTCGTAAGGTAGGCCTCCAGGGCTCTCCGGGGCCGGGTGGTTCGCAGCAGGCCCTGCTCACCTGTCTGACTGGTGGCGCGCTCCGCGCCATCGCTCGATAGTGGTTCGATCGTCTTCATGGGCTCGTTCCCGAAGAACTTAGCGCTGGTCACAGTGGGTCCGTGGGTCAGACGATGCTATGGAGATGTCGTCGCCTGTGACGTCGCGACGAGCCAGCGTCTGCGGAACCGGATGGGGAAGAGGTGAATGCACCGTGGTCGCGACGCCGCCAGCTTTTCCGCCACTAGTGCGCGGGACTCCATCGGAGCGTCGACCCGGGGGCCCCACCGGACTTGGTTCGTCTTTGTTGGCCACCGCAACAAGGCTTCGGATAGTGGCTCTCCATTCGTCGAGTTTCCCCGTAGTGGGAGGAAAGTCGAGGAGCAACCGCGCGCGTGCCAGGGCCTCTGCTGGCGTCGGTGGCAGCGGAACTTGCACGGATCGCGACTGTAACGCCCTTGATGCGGCTATATCTCCCACGTGTCGAAGCACGACTTAGAGGCATAACCGCATTGAAAGCAATGTCGCAAGTGAGGTAATCTTCACACAGCCCATGCAATACATAAGGGAAAGAGATACATAGCTGGCTTACAATCGCCACTTCACACAAGTACATGAGTAAAGCATTACAACATCCAAATACAATCAAGGTCCGACTACGGAACCAAAATAAAAGAAGAACCCCAAATACGACAAGGTCCCCGATCGACCCCAACTGGGCTCCACTACTGATCAACTAGAACGAAACAACACAAAGGACAAGATCTTCATCGAACTCCTTCTGAGCTTGGTTGCGTCATCTGCACGGTCTCATTGGCACTTGCAAACTGGTTTTGGAAGTATCTGTGAGTCACGGGGACTCAACAATCTCGCACCCTCGCGATCAAGACTATTTAAGCTTATGGGTAAGGTAAAGGTATGAGGTGGAGCTGCAACAAGCGACTAGCATATATGGTGGCTAACCTATTCGTAAAAGAGAGCGAGAAGAGAAGGCAAAAGCACGGTCGAACAACTATGATCAAGAAGTGATCCTAGAACAACCTACGTCAAGCATAACTCCAACACCGTGTTCACTTCCCGGACCCCGCCGAGAAGAGACCATCACGGTAACACATGCGGTTGGTGCATTTTAATTAAGGTAAACTTCAGGTTTTCTACAACTGGACATTAACAAATTCCCATCTGCCCATAACCACGGGCACGGCTTTCGAAAGTTCAAATCTCTGCAGGGGTGTCCCAACTTAGCCCATGACAAGCTCTCACGGTCAACGAAGGATATACCTTCTCCCGAGACATTCCGATCAGACTCGGTATCCCGGTTCTACAAGACACTTCGACAAGTTAAAACAAATCCAGCAACACCGCCCGAATGTGCCGACAAATCCCGATAGGAGCTGCACATATCTCGTTCTCAGGGCACACTCAGATGAGACATCCTACGAGTAAAATCAAACCTCAAGTTGCCCCGAGGTGGCCCCGCAGTCTGCTCGGTCGGACCAACACTCAGAGGAGCACTGGCCCGGGGGGGTTAATAAAGATGACCCTTGAGTCTGCAGAACCCAAGGGAAGGTGGTAGGTTGTTAGTGCAAATGGTAAAACTAAGGTTGGGCATTGCTGGAGGAGTTTTATTCAAGGCGAACTGTCAAGGGGTTCCCATTATTACCCAACCGCGTAAGGGACGCAAAATCCGGGAACATAACACCGATATGACGGAAACTAGGGCGGCAAGAGTGGAACAAAACACCAGGCATAAGGCCGAGCCTTCCACCCTTTACCAAGTATATAGATGCATTAATTAAATAAGATATATTGTGATATCCCAACAAGTAAACATGTTCCAACAAGGAACAACATCTCCATGTTCCAACAAGGAACAAACTTAATCTTCACCTGCAACTAACAACGCTATAAGAGGGGCTGAGCAAAGCGGTAACATAGCCAAACAACGGTTTGCTAGGACAAGGTGGGTTAGAGGCTTGGTTCAACAATATAGGAGGCATGATAAGCAAGTGGTAGGTATCGCAGCATAGGCATAGCAAAAGAGCGAGCATCTAGCAAGCAAAGATAGAAGTGATTTCGAGGGTATGGTCATCTTGCCTGAAATCCCGCAAGGAAGAAGAACGAGTCCATGAAGAAGACAAACGGACGTAGTCGAACGGTTCCTCACAAACGCGACGTTATTGGAACCAACCCGAAGAAGCAACACCAGAAAAGAAACACACAACATAGTAAACAACCACGACATGAACATGGCATGATGCACAATCAAGTATGATGCATGTCTGGTTTAATGAAGCATGGCATGGCAAAGTGCACGAACAACACTACAAATTAAGTGGAGCTCAATATGCAACGAGTTGCATATTGACAAAACACCACATGACTTATTTAGTTCACTCTCGGTTAGGTACTCAACAATATTAAATGTTGATTAACCTGGCAAGACATGAAGCATAACAAAACCATATCATCTAAACAATTTAAATGGGGCCGGATATAACAAATAAAAAATCCGGTAAGTCCCCGTATGCATTAGCAATTTTAATGCAACAACAAATTTTAACCATCTTAAAGTTGTTAACATGATGCGGATGACATGTTCAAGTTTATGAAATTTTTATTAAAAGTTGACAAGAGCATTAGGAAGCATTTGTCACCGTAGTAGAAAGAAAGGGGTGCCACGGCGACGATAACAAAACGGTGCCACGGCAACGTTCCGGTTCCGACAACTCATTGAGAACGTTGATGGAAAAGAAAGTGTGGTGGGAGCGTGCAAAAGATGGTGGGGTGATCCCGGTTACCGGGTTCCCACGAGTCAGCGACGGCATGGCAACAAGGAGGAACCACTAACGTTCACGGGTGAAAACAACAACTAAACATGCATCTCATACAACACATCCTTTAGTGCACGGGTCATCATCTCGGCGGTTATACCTTCCAGGTGCATTCTCGGAGCAGATCAAGTTCTTAGCGGAAGTAGACGGTCTCGCCACGTTTGTAGAGGTAGTAGTTGTACTCATGTCGTAGTGGAAGTAGTCATGCTATCGTTCATCTGTGGTCACCGGGACGGTAGTAGAAATAGAGGCACACGAGATCTTGTCGAAAATCACGGCGGCGGTAGTTGTACACACGTGGTAGTCAAACTTGATGGAACCAATGTCCTCAAGGTAGTCGTGGTACTCGTCGCGTTCCAAAACCAAAGTGGTACTTGGCAATATCCGGGACGGTCTTGACGTTTCGGTGCGGTGTAGTGGTACATGTCAACGGTCATTGTGGTACTTCGTTCCGGTCTTGTAGTCGTTCACATTCGTTCGGAAAGGTACTTGATGGCTCCAACGTCTTCGGGGTGACGGTAATGGTACACGCGATGTCGGGGTACTTGTCGGTCCGGTCTTGTCGGCGTAGATGTACACGTTGTCGGGGTACTTGTTGCATCATCGGGTGTAGTTGTACATGAGGGTCTTGACGAATCCGAAGGGGTACTTGACAGGTCCGGTCTTGGCGATTCAGGTTTCGTAGTGTCCTGGTACTTGATGCTTGGGATTGATTCCACGGTTGCATGCATCCATGGCAAGACAGCACATATGCAAAGAGGCAACGACTTGGCACGGTTCCGGTGGTCGAACAAGGCAGCCGACGAAGAGCTTGATCTCCTCTGCACTGCTTCGATGTAGAGAAACAGGAGGCAGAGGCGAGACGGGCAACGCGAGGCGGGGACAGATGAGGCAGGCGCGGGACGAGTGGATTCTAGCCGCCGGCGAAGGATCCAGGCGGGCACAGCGGCAAGGGCCCTGGACGGCGTCTGCTGCAGAAGGAGTCCCGTGAGGTTAGGACAGAGCGGCAGTGGAGTCGCGAGGAACGCAGGGGCCGTGGGTGAGCTCGCTCGGGGAGCTCGTCAGGCGCATCTGGTCGATGTCGAAGCCAACAGAGGCGCAGCGAGAGGAGCTCGGCCCCTGGCACGTGTGAGGACGGGAAGGAGCGGCGCGGCTCCTCGGCGGCTTGGACTCCGCCGACCGAAGCGACAGCAGGGAGCTCCTTCTCCCACCGAAGACAGCGACGGGAGGAAAGGGAGAGAGGCGACGCGAAGATGGAGGTGCGATGGCGTGTGCTAGCGCGGCGCTGGAGGGAGGACGAGGGGAAACGGGCAAGCGGCGGCGCTGAAAGGGCATTGAGGGAGAGAGCAGCGGCGAGGGAGCGAAGGGGTGCAGCGCGTGCGTACCGATCCCCTCTGGCGGCATTGAGGGACGAGGAGGGAGCGAGGGGGAGGAAACAAGGAGGCTAGGGTTCGGTCGGGCCTTGGCTGGTTCTTGGGCCGGCCGGCCTGAGGCTGTAGCCGGGCCTTAGGGGAAAAAGGATGGGCCACCCTGAGATCTAGGCTGGGCTCTCTCTCTCACTCTAGAACGAAAAAAAACAGAGAAGAAAAAAGAACAAGAAAGAAAGAAAGAAAAGAGAGAAAAGAAGATGGTAGGAGAAAGAATATATTCTCAAACTCATAAAAAATGAGTCCAACCCAAGAAAATAGGAGTGGGCATGGATGCAAGGTTTAGATTCAAACACATTTGAATTAAATTCAAATGGGTGAATAGGAAGTGGAGGTTTGGAAGGTCCAAAAATGTTCGGTTTTTAGAGGAACCTCGATAAAAGAGATACATAATTGTGGACAAGATGTGAAGGTCAAACTCGAAGTGGAAATAGGCATGAGGATTATTTTTGCACGTGTGTTATGGTGAATATCAAATTAAAGAAATATTGAATATAGCTCCCTACTATCGGGAGGATAGGTTATAAAGAGAAACCACCAAGTGAGTTCCCTCGATTTAAATGGATCGAAGATCCACACAATTTATTTAGTTGAGTTAAGAAAAGAAATGACATGATGGCATGATGACATGATGCAATGCACATGATGCAATGATGAATGCAAAGAACCAAACAAATCACACGACGAAACCCGGAAACATGGAAGGCATCTGAAGCTCCGGTCTTGGGGCGTCACAACACTCCACCACTACGAGAGGATCTCGTCCCGAGATCTAGGATGGCACCGGAGAGAAAACAAAAGAGGAAGAGGTAAAACAAAGTTGCTGCTTTGACAAACGAGTGAAACCAATGAACCTTGAGAGGTTAACCAATTGGAAAGAAGAATACAACAGAGATGAACAAAGTTGAAAACACTCCGATAGAAAAGAGGAACAAAGAACAATACTAGAACCTTGAGATTGAAGGGCAAGATAAATATTTAAACCACTCCGATTAAAACAAGATAGAAAAGGATTAAGAATGACACAATTTGGACAGCACTCCGACTATAAATGGAAGGAATTGAACAAGATCTTGACAAACAAGATGATTGGTCGAAGAGAGCATCATGACAATGCCTCCGGAAGAAATGAGAGAAAGGAATGGAATGAACGGAGGAGAAAACAAGATCTTGAGAGAGCACACTTACAACATATGCTAGAACGGAGTTGTTGGGTTAACAACAATGAAAAGGATAAGCTTGATATGGACTTATAAAAGAAATCTCAAAATTATGAGGTGCAATTCTGCCACTAACGGAAACAATGGATTGGATTGATATCAACAAGAATACGAGAAGCTATTTCACCGGGAGGATAAAAGAAGAACTTGGGTCATTTATAAGCCCCATAATTAGCAACAATCCTTAGGGAAGGTTTAAGGTGAAATATAACCCAAGATAATTCCAACGAATAGGTTGATGGATTTAAAATACCTCATTCTTAACAATATTTGAATCATGAAACATGAGCTCAAATTATCAAGAATGACATAATACCACATCCAATGATACGGTAGAAAGAATTGCACTCCGGATAGCAAGAAGAAGAAAACTTGAGCTCCCCTGAAAAGAATCTTGACGAACACTTCAAGAAGGAATTAAATCCTTGATGAACCATCATGAAGAACCTTCATGAAGAACTCCGGCAACAAAAGAAATGATCAAACGAAATGAAAGATGAAAAGAATAAGGTTGAAGCCTTGCAATGATTTAAATGAATCTCCGTGGAGATGTAACTGAAAAAAAGAAAAAAAAAGGTTGGAACTCCGGGAAAAAGAGAAGATGAACAATTGGAAACAAGAATTTTGATGAACCTCCGGGATAAGGAATTGAGTTCACTCGATGAAACAAGAATAAGAATTACATTATGCTTATCCTTCACCAATTTAAATTGATGACAAACAATGGATTTGGCACACTACTTATTCTCGTAGAAAGGATTAAGAGAGATATAGCGCAAACTTGAGAAGGTATTGAACGAACCACCGGAAGGGTTGAAACAACGAATAAGTTGATATGGTGACCAAGGAAGAGAACTCTTGAACGGACCACCGTAAGAATTGAAAATGATCGAAGTAGGGGTGAATCACCGGTAAGAATTAGCAAATGAACGAAGGTGCTTGAGACAAACTAGATACATGAGAACGAAGGTATCACGAACTGATTAGAGATCACTTGAACGATGCACCGGTAAGATTGGAGAATGATAACTGAAGGCTGAGAATAAATACTTCTGGGATGATGGCCTCCGGAGAAATCAAACTGAAAAATACTCCTGAATTACTCCGGAAGGATGAAAAGAATATCTCACAATCGAAAACAATTATGAGAGGATGGCAACAAGCTAGCACCATGAATCTTGAGGATAATGGAGCAAGATATGGAGGAAAAATTCTTCTTCGGTCTTCAAATGATGAGAAAGACGACGAGAAACACCACCGTGAATTGTTGAGACACTCTGGAATAAAGAAGAATAGAAAAGTTGAACCAATGATGAAAAGAATTTGAAAGATCTTGGAGGAAGACATATGACTGATGATAAATCATTCTTACGTCAAACTTGGAAAGAATTTTAGAGTAACGCCGGGAAAAAGAGAAGAGTCGGGTAAGATCCTGGGAAAAGACCTGTGGGTTAGGACCCACTCAAAAGAAACATTGTTGAAATGATTACTTGGGAAGGAGAAAGCACCGGTTGAATTAAATGGCTTGAATGAGAGAACGTCCTCGAAGATATGTTTGAACGGATCTTGAATGAAAAGACGAGCCTTCAGAGATATCTTCAGCACTCCGGATCAATTGAATAGTGGGAAGTGGATGATCAAGAGGTGCACCGGCATGAGACAACATTTAAAACAAGGAAAGGAATATGATCAACAAAGCTTGAATTGAATCCAGCGGAGAAGAAAAGAATGACGAATGATGGACTTGGAGCTCCATTAGAATCTTCATGAGAATCACCGGGTAAGAACATTAACGGAAAAGGGAATGGAGAGGCTTCCCATCAATAAAAGGATACTTGATTAAGAAATCTGAGTCCTTGAAGAAAACAAGGGAGGGAGGGCGGGAAAACAAAGGCAACTTGGGAAGGATGAAACAAACACCGTTGAGAGAGCTGATACTTGATCTTGCAGATGTTGAAATGATTGGATCCACTTGAGGAGAGACACACCGGTGAAAAGGATGGACATGACAATCTCGATTATCAAGAAGGATTTGTATTCACATAGAGATATGAGAACACCGCTTAGGGAAGGTATGGAATCAACACTTGACATTGAAGCAACTCGAATACCACAACTCAAAACAAAACAAAGGATTGGCTTGCAGGATAAGCCGGAACAAACATATGATAGAGATTTCATCCGAGGTTTTCGTGGTGGGGCCTACACGGGCTCGATCGTACAGCACCATCATGTACAAGGCAGTGCACATGACATACGAAGCGTCCCCGAGTCGGCATAGCCAAGGACTCTTTAAGACACAATGAGACCACTGTAAAACCAACCATGAATAGGCGGACCACTAGACGTCGAACCCCAATTTCATATCATACATCTGTTGGAAAGATATCCTAAGAGCTACTTGAATTCCCACCTATGAAACTCCCGAAACTTTCCGGTTATGCAATCAGGTGTTGGGGATACAGGGGAAGCATAATATCTCACCCAAAACTAGCAAATCCTACATCCAGCTGTATCCATCCTTCAACACATAACCAAGAAACCTTCGGAAATCATCTACCTCAACCTTCGAAAAGCATCCGTTATACGAGTTATGGCAATACTCCCGAACTCCCGCCCTAGTACTGGGTGGTGTCGAGGTTATCTCACCAACAACTGCATAAAAGAGATTTTCGATGTCGGCGAAACTAAACTCAGGTATTCCAGAACTGCAACGATAAAATTATGACGACAACACCTTGGAGCTCAACTCCCCGGGACACTGCCACAAAACCCCTGACAGGAGGCACCAAGACAATGTTCTCGTCACAAAACCATCAGAACGATTCCAAGATACCCGCGTGATCCTAAATTTTTTTAGTGAAATTTGAGAAGAGAAGAGTCAAAACTCTACGTCAGGATGCCTTACCAGAGCGATGAAGGGTCTGGGGAGTAAAAAGAATTCCTAAACTCTCCGATATATAATTCCTAAATGACTCAAAATATTTTTGTAGGCTCAACAACGACTGCTAAAAACGATCAATCAGTGGGGGCTCCTAAGGTCGGGGAAGGCTCTGATACCAACTTGTAACGCCCTCGACGCGGCTATATCTCCCACGTGTCGAAGCACGACTTAGAGGCATAACCGCATTGAAAGCAATGTCGCAAGTGAGGTAATCTTCACACAGCCCATGTAATACACAAGGGAAAGAGATACATAGCTGGCTTAGAATGTCCACTTCACACAAGTACATGAATAAAGCATTACAACATCCAAATACAATCAAGGTCCGACTACGGAACCAAAATAAAAGAAGAACCCCAAATGCGACAAGGTCCCCGATCGACCCCAACTGGGCTCCACTACTGATCAACTAGAACGAAACAACACAAAGGACAAGATCTTCATCGAACTCCTTCTGAGCTTGGTTGCGTCATCTGCACAGTCTCATCGGCACCTGCAAACTGGTTTTGGAAGTATCTGTGAGTCATGGGGACTCAGCAATCTCGCACCCTCGCGATCAAGACTATTTAAGCTTATGGGTAAGGTAAAGGTATGAGGTGGAGCTGCAACAAGCGACTAGCATATATGGTGGCTAACCTATTCGTAAAAGAGAGCGAGAAGAGAAGGCAAAAGCACGGTCGAACAACTATGATCAAGAAGTGATACTAGAACAACCTACGTCAAGCATAACTCCAACACCGTGTTCACTTCTCGGACCCCGCCGAGGAGAGACCATCACGGTAACACCCGCGGTTGGTGCATTTTAATTAAGGTAAACTTCAGGTTTTCTACAACCGAACATTAACAAATTCCCATCTGCCCATAACCGTGGGCACGGCTTTCGAAAGTTCAAATCCCTGCAGGGGTGTCCCAACTTAGCCCATGACAAGCTCTCACGGTCAACGAAGGATATACCTTCTCCTGAGACATTCCGATCAGACTCGGTATCCCGGTTCTACAAGACACTTCGACAAGTTAAAACAAATCCAGCAACACCGCCCGAATGTGCCGACAAATCCCGATAGGAGCTGCACATATCTCGTTCTCAGGGCACACTCAGATGAGACATCCTACGAGTAAAACCAAACCTCAAGTTGCCCCGAGGTGGCCCCGCAGTCTGCTCGGTCGGACCAACACTCAGAGGAGCACTGGCCCGGGGGGGTTAATAAAGATGACCCTTGAGTCTGCAGAACCCAAGGGAAGGTGGTAGGTTGTTAGTGCAAATGGTAAAACCAAGGTTGGGCATTGCTGGAGGAGTTTTATTCAAGGCGAACTGTCAAGGGGTTCCCATTATTACCCAACCACGTAAGGAACGCAAAATCCGGGAACATAACAACGATATGATGGAAACTAGGGCGGCAAGAGTGGAACAAAACACCAGGCATAAGGCCGAGCCTTCCACCCTTTACCAAGTATATAGATGCATTAATTAAATAAGATATATTGTGATATCCCAACAAGTAAACATGTTCCAACAAGGAACAACATTTCCATGTTCCAACAAGGAACAAACTTCAATCTTCACCTGCAACTAACAACGCTATAAGAGGGGCAGAGCAAAGCGGTAACATAGCCAAACAACGGTTTGCTAGGACAAGGTGGGTTAGAGGCTTGGTTCAACAATATAGGAGGCATGATAAGCAAGTGGTAGGTATCGCGGCATAGGCATAGCAAAAGAGCGAGCATCTAGCAAGCAAAGATAGAAGTGATTTCGAGGGCATGGTCATCTTGCCTGAAATCCCGCAAGGAAGAAGAACGAGTCCATGAAGAAGACAAACGGACGTAGTCGAACGGTTCCTCACAAATGCGACATTATCGGAACCAACCCGAAGAAGCAACACCGAAAAAGAAACACACAACATAGTAAACAACCACGGCATGAACATGGCATGATGCACAATCAAGTATGATGCATGTCCGGTTTAATGAAGCATGGCATGGCAAAGTGCATGAACAACACTACAAATTAAGTGGAGCTCAATATGCAACGAGTTGCATATTGACGAAACACCACATGACTTATTTAGTTCACTCTCGGTTAGGTACTCAACAATATTAAATATTGATTAACATGGCAAGAGATGAAGCATAACAAAACTATATCATCTAAACAATTTAAATGGGGCCGGATATAACAAATAAAAAATCCGGTAAGTCCCCATATGCATTAGCAATTTTAATGCAACAACAAATTTTAACCATCTTAAAGTTGTTAACATGATGCGGATGACATGTTCAAGTTTATGAAATTTTTATTATAAGTTGACAAGAGCATTAGGAAGCATTTGTCACCATAGTAGAAAGAAAGGGGTGCCACGGCGACGATAACGAAACGGTGCCACGGCAATGTTCCGGTTCCGACAACTCATTGAGAACGTCGGTGGAAAAGAAAGTGTGGTGGGAACGTGCAAAAGATGGTGGGGTGATCCCGGTTACCGGGTTCCCACGAGTCAGCGACGACATGGCAACGAGGAGGAACCACTAACATTCACGGGCGAAAACAACAACTAAACATGCATCTCATACAACACATGCTTTAGTCCACGGGTCATCGTCTCAGCGGTTATACCTTCCAGGTGCATTCTCGGAGCAGATCAAGTTCTTAGCGGAAGTAGACGGTCTCACCACGTTCGTAGAGGTAGTAGTTGTACTCATGTCGTAGTGGAAGTAGTCGTGCTATCGTTCATCTGTGGTCACCGGGACGGTAGTAGAAATAGAGGCACACGAGATCTTGTCGAAAATCACGGCGGCGGTAGTTGTACACACGTGGTAGTCGAACTTGATGGAACCATTTTCCTCGAGGTAGTCGTGGTACTCGTCGCGTTCCAAAACCAAAGTGGTACTTGGCAATATCCGGGACGGTCTTGACGTTTCGGTGCGGTGTAGTGGTACATGTCAACGGTCATCGTGGTACTTCGTTCCGGTCTTGTAGTCGTTCACATTCGTTCGGAAAGGTACTTGATGGATCCAACGTCTTCGGGGTGACGGTAGTGGTACACGCGACGTCGGGGTACTTGTCGGTCCGGTCTTGGCGGCGTAGATGTACACATTGTCGGGGTACTTGTTGCATCATCGGGTGTAGTTGTACATGAGGGTCTTGACGAATCCGAAGGGGTACTTGACGGGTCCGGTCTTGGCGATTCAGGTTTCGTAGTGTCCTGGTACTTGATGCTTGGGATTGATTCCACGGTTGCATGCATCCATGGCAACACAGCACATATGCAAAGAGGCAACGACTTGGCATGGTTCCAGTGGTCGAACAAGGCAGGCGACGAAGAGCTTGGTCTCCTTTGCACTGCTTCGATGTAGAGAAATAGGAGGCAGAGGCGAGACGGGCAACGCGAGGCGGGGATAGATGAGGCAGGCACGGGACGAGCGGATTCTAGCCGCCGACGAAGGATCCAGGCGGGCACAGCGGCAAGGGCCCTGGACGGCGTCTGCTGCAAAAGGAGTCCCGTGAGGTTAGGACGGAGCGGCAGTGGAGTCGCGAGGAACGCAGGGGTCGTGGGTGAGCTCGCTCGAGGAGCTCGTCGGGCGCATCTGGTCGATGTCAAAGCCAACAGAGGCGCAGCGAGAGGAGCTCGGCCCCTGGCACGTGTGAGGACGGGAAGGAGTGGCGCGGCTCCTCGGTGGCTTGGACTCTGCCGGCCGGAGCGACAGCAGGGAGCTCCTTCTCCCACCGAAGACAGCGATGGGAGGAAAGGGAGAGAGGCGATGCGAAGATGGAGGCGCCATGGCGTGTGCTAGCGCGGAGCTGGAGGGAGGACGAGGGGAAACGGGCAAGCAGCGGCGCTGAAAGGGCATTGAGGGAGAGAGTGGTGGCGAGGGAGCGAAGGGGTGCAGCGCGTGCGTACTGATCCCCTCTGGCGGCATTGAGGGACGAGGAGGGAGCGAGGGGGAGGAAACAAGGAGGCTAGGGTTCGGTCGGGCCTTGGCTGGTTCTTGGGCCGACCGGCCTGAGGCTGTAGCCGGGCCTTAGGGGAAAAAGGATGGGCCACCCTGAGATCTAGGCTGGGCTCTCTCTCTCACTCTAGAATGAAAAAAAACAGAGAAGAAAAAAAACAAGAAAGAAAGAAAGAAAAGAGAGAAAAGAAGATGGTAGGAGAAAGAATATATTCTCAAACTCATAAAAAATGAGTCCAATCCAAGAAAATAGGAGTGGGCATGGATGCAAGGTTTAGATTCAAACACATTTGAATTAAATTCAAATGGGTGAATAGGAAGTGGAGGTTTGGAAGGTCCAAAAATGTTCGGTTTTTAGAGGAACCTCGATAAAAGAGATACAGAATTGTGGACAAGATTTGAAGGTCAAACTCGAAGTGGAAATAGGCATGAGGATTATTTTTGCACGTGTGTTATGGTGAATATCAAATTATAGAAATATTGAATATAGCTCCCTACTATCGGGAGGATAGGTTATAAAGAGAAACCACCAAGTGAGTTCCCTCGATTTAAATGGATGAAAGATCCACACAATTTATTTAGTTGAGTTAAGAAAAGAAATGACATGATGGCATGATGACATGATGCAATGCACATGATGCAATGATGAATGCAAAGAACCAAACAAATCACATGACGAAACCCGGAAACATGGAAGGTATCTGAAGCTCCTGTCTTGGGGCGTCACAGCGACGCGCTTCGACTTCTGACCACGGCAGAAGGAGCTCTATCACGACCCCGCGGTCGCATGCCGTTTTCACCAGTGCTTCGATGAGCAGGCAAGTCTTCTACGTCCCGGGAGTGGCGCTCGGGGCTCTTCCCGCGGCGACGCCCGGGATCTTCGGCGTGATTACGCCGTTCCTCGCGCACTGCCTGGGAGGAGCGCGCTGTTGGTGCCGGCGCGGGAGTCTTGGAGGCCCTTGCGTCGCCGTCGGGTGGGGCATCGATGACCTTGGAAGGCCCCGCTCCACCCGCGGAGGGCCTGGCTCCGCCTTTGGATTTGGCGATGTGTGGCCCGTTACCAGGCGCACAAACATCACCACCTCCCAAACTCCGGCTGCTGGGATGGTGTTGGTGTTCACGAGCAGCGCCCCGGGTCCTTTCTGCGACCGTTCCGCTGCTCGCCCACGTCGGGACGGGCTGTCCGGCTTTCGACTGGCCAACCGCCACCGTCGTCTTCTTCTTGGGCGCCATGATCATGAAGAAGTGTCGAACTAACTGCTAAAGCCGATTCTCACAACTGCGCCCCCTACCTGGCGCGCCAAAGATGTTGGTGGGAACGACAGCTATGGGATCACAAGAATCCCTACTACGGTTAGCGGGGCGCGGGGTCATGAGAAGAGCGGATTAACCAGATAGTACACAGTTTGTTTATCCAGGTTCGGGCCGCGAGGATGCGTAAAACCCTACTCCTGCTTTGGTGGATGTATATTCCTGTTCTTGAGCTAGCTCTAGGGCATTAGGAGCTCCAAAAAGTCGAATCCTTCTCCTGGTCGCCTCGGGCCTCCTTTTATAGAAAAAGGGGTCGCCACAGTGGCACACAAGAGATGGAAATGGTACAGTGATGCAAGGTTATCCCTCGCATTACATGACAAGGCGCATTTAATGCGTCTTGCTTAGGTGTCATTGCTTTATCCGGGACGGGGGAGAAACCTGTCTCGTCCATCACCGCTCCTTCTTGTGTCGACACGCGCCCTGGCCAGCGATGCCTGTGATGCCATGTAGGTAGGCAGGGAGCTGAGGTGGCGCAGTTGAGGGTCTTCACGAAGATCTGCATGCCGCCACGCAGGTGCCTGCCGAGCTGGTTGGGTCGGCAGCTGCATGTGTACCGTGGTGGAGGTTTAGTCGGCGTGGGCCTGATGGTGGCCCTGCGGATGTCCTCAGCAAGGGCCTTGCCGGGGCCCCGGCAAGGGTCTTGCCGAGGCGCCTACTGTCATCCCCGGCAAGGCGCTTGCCGGGGGTCTTGTGGTCTTCCCTGGCTGGTATCTCACCAAAGGTCGTCGTCTTCTTAGTGCGTATCTGATCTTGTATGTCTTCACAAAGATCTGCATGCCACCACGGGGATGTCTCCCGAATCCTTGCCCCTTGGTGGCAGTGGACTCAAGGGTAATTTGCTCCGTAGGCATGGGGCGAGTCGCCGCGGCAAGGGTCTTGCCGGGGTTGCCAAAGCTGTCTCCCAAGGATCTTGCCGAGGGAGTCCGCTTCGTCCCTTTTGCTCTTCGTGGTCTTGGCCTTGGCGTCGTCCTAGTTCCCTTGAGCTTCGGTCTTTCCCTTGCTCACCTCCCTTGCCTTGCTTGGTGTGGTGGTGCCCGCGGCTCTGACTGCCCGTGCACAGTTATAGGGGTACAAAAAAGTGCACCCCTCTTTTTGTACACCGACACGCTGGTAGGATTTGAAAGAACGAATGAATTGATATGATAATGTATGAAGAGGAGTCTTGAACAAACCACCGTAAGAATTGAAAATGAACGTGGGAAAAGCACAATTCACCGGGAAGAATTTGAAAACGAATGAAGATACTTGCTGGGATTTAGATACATGAGAATGAAGGGATCATGAACTGATTAGAGGATATTTGAACGATGCACCGGTAAGATTTGGAGAAAGAGAGCTGAAGGCTGGAATGAATAATTCTGAGATGATGGGCTCCGGAGAATCAAACTGGAAAAAAACTCCTGAATTGCTCCGGATGGTTGAAAAGAATTCTCGCAATCAAAAACAATTATGAGAGGATGGCATCAAGCTATAACCATGAATCTTTAGAAGAACGGGCAAGAATTTAAGAGGAACTCTTCTTCGGTCTTCAAAATTCGAGAATGACGACGAGAAAACACCACCTTGAGTTGTTGAGGCACTCCGGAATGGAAATTAGAAAGTTTTAATCAATGATGAAAAGAATTTGAAAGATCTTGGAGGAAGACATAAGACTGATGATAATTCATTCTTACGTCAACTTGGAAAAGAATTTGAAAATAACTCCGGGAAAATTAGAAGAGTCAGGTAAGATCCTGGGAAAAGACCTGTGGGTTAGGGTCCACTCAAAAGAAACACCGTTGAACGATTTAAAAGAGAGAATGCGTCGATTGAATTAAATGGCTTGAATGAGATAACAACCTTGAAATAGGTTGAATAGATCTTGAATGAAAAGACGAGCCTTCTGAGATATCTTCAGCACTCCCGAACAAATGAATAGCGAGAGGTGAATGATTAAGACGTGCAACGGCATGAGAAAACATTTTAACTGAGGAAAGGATATGATCAACAATGCTTAAATTAAATCCACCGGAGAAGAAAAGAATGAAGAATGATGAACTTGAAGCTTCCTTAGCATCTTCATGAGAATCACCGGATAAGAACACTGACAGAAAGGAATGAAGAGATTTCTCACAAATAAAAGGATACATGATTAAGAAATCTGAGTCCTTGAAGAAAAAAGAGTGGGACGGTGGGTAAAACAAAGGCAACTTGGAGCAGATGAAACGAACACCGTTGACGAACACTGAGATTGAATCTTGCAAATGTTGAAATGATCGGATCCACTTGAAGAGAAACACGCCGGTTGAAAAGGATTGGGATGACAATCTCGATTATCATGAAGGATTAGTATTCACATAGAAATATGAGAACACCGCTTAGGAAAGGTATGGAATCAACATTTGACTTCGAAGCAACTCGAATACCACAATGAAAAACAAAACAAAGGATTGACTTGCAAAATAAGCCGGAAACAAACATATGATAGATCCCATAATCGTCGATTTTTTTTAGTTTTCGTTTTTTTAGATCGGTTTTTTTGGTTTAGGTTAATTAGCGAGCATTCGCTTGTTCGTTCGTTTTAACGAACGTTCTCATCGATTAGATCTGGTTAACGAACGTTCGTTCGTTAATCCTTTCGTCATTTTTCTTTTTCTCGGATTTTCCGCGATTATTTTCTGATCGCGATTTCTGATCTGATTTTCGTTTTAGTATAACTTTTCGCTCGTTTATCGGAATCAGGCGATTCAAGCGCCTAGAGTCTCAAAACCCTCTATCCGTTTAACCAACTTAAACAAGTTTTTGCTACTGTAAAATTTGACTTAGATCCAGATTAGTAGAACGAAGTTGTTTCTTTCGCCGTTTGACTTTCGTTGCTTTGTTCGATTTGATTCTTTTTGCAAGCCGGAGTTCTTAAGTTGAACTTTCTCGTTAGTTCTCTTATTTGAATTTTACCTATGCATTAGATGAGTGCTTATTGTATGCTTGTTTGTTTGTCTGTGATAGAATACCCGGAGTGCGCCGCCTGTTACTTCAAATCTCTAGGTTTCGCGGATCATCAGCAAGGCAAGTAACACTTTGATCATACCTTTTCTACTACCCAGTTTTATTGCATTAGATCAAATCCTCACACATTGCATGATTAGGATCTAATTAAATTGTGGGATGGGAAGTAGTTGAGGTAGTACCTATTACCTGTTATATTATCAAACCTTTGGGAGTTAATTCTACGTTTGCCATTATGCCATGCTATGCTAGTAGACATGGATTGGGTGAGTGATATCCATGACAGATGTGAGTTTGTTAATTAATGGTTTATCTAGGGTGGCAACTTAAACACACATCTTGGTGGATTGAGGTACCTGGGTATTCCAGGATTGCCTGTTTTTTTATGGACCGCCACCCAGGCCCAAAGGGATCATGAGATTTTTCATACTAGAAACTTCCGTGTGCAGCCACAAGCCATTATGGGCTCTGGCATAGTTGATTATGTCGTGCGAACTCTTACAGGGTAGACTAGCAGATGTAGGGGAAAGTAGGTGTAACGGTCTATCCATCGTAAGGTGCTAGCGCTTCTGAAAGACTATGTCTCGGTCATCCGTCTTCTCAAACACCATGTAGTGCGAGAAACCAAACGGAGGCGATCAAGTCTTGTGGGGAAAAGTGCGCAAACCCCTGCAGAGTGTATAAACTAATCATGGTTAGCCGTGTCCCTGGTTATGGACGTTTTGAGTATCTAGTACTTGGATTATCATGTGAATCTCAACATGTTACTCTAAACTAATTTTGATGGGTTTTGTTAATGATGATGCTTAATTGGGATTGAGGATGCTGTCAACCATTCTCAATGGTTAACAACTACCATGATAGTTAAATAAAATTTATTCCTTTGCAGTAGGGAAAAATTGGCTTTACGCAAAATTGTAACCATAGAGCTTTCCACCAGCAAAATATGCATATAGTATAGCTGTTTCATTCCATTACTCTCTATGTGTTACATTGCCAGCATATTCCATGTGCTGACCCATTTCGGGCTGCAACGTTAATGTTGCAGACTTTTCAGACGATGATTAAGGAGTTTTTAGGTCGTGGTTCTATACTCAGTGATGCCGTTGGAGTTGATGGACTCGCTTATCTTCTAAGCCTTCCGCTGTTATAGTTATTAGATGGCCTTAAGCCATATTTATTGTAATAAGTTCTCTATTGAGACACTCGATGTAATAAGTGTGTGATTGCTACTCTGTTATAAATCCTCCGAGTACTGTGTGGTGTCAGCATTACTGATCCAGGGATGACACCGGAGCACAGAGATCAGACTGGTTGAGGAGATTGACAAGGAGATTGACAAGGAGATTGCCTCTATAAAGGAGAAAATGAACGAGGGAAAGGCTAAAGGTTTTCGTGAGGATGAGCACGATACCCTATGGTTTGAAGACCGTGTTTATGTGCCCAATGACCCGGAGATCAGGAAGTTGATTCTGCAAGAGGCACATGACTCACCCTATTCGATTCACCCAGGAAATACCAAGATGTATTTGGATTTGAAGGATATTTTCTGGTGGATCAGAATGAAGAAAGATATTGCGGAGTATGTAGCGGTTTGTGATGTGTGTCAGAGAGTAAAGGCAGAGCACCAGAAGCCAGCAGGATTGTTACAACCATTGCCGATACCCGAATGGAAGTGGGATAAGCTAGGCATGGATTTTATCACGAGATTACCAAGGACTCGTTCCGGCTATGACTCGATTTGGTTTGTAGTTGATCGGTTGACGAAAGTAGCTCATTTCATCCCAGTAAAGACCACGTACACCAGTGCTAAGTTGGCAAAGATATACATGACCAGGATCGTATGTCTGCATGGAGTTCCGAGGAGTATCGTATCAGATAGAGGAACCCAGTTTACCTCAAAGTTCTGGAAGCAGTTGCATGAAACTTTGGGAACCAGGCTAGAATTCAGTACAGCTTTTCATCCACAAACAGATGGACAGACCGAGAGAGTCAATCAGATTTTGGAGGATATGCTGAGAGCTTGTGCGCTAGATTACAGATCTAGTTGGGACGACAATTTGCCATATGCATAGTTCTCTTACAACAACAGTTACCAAACTAGTTTAAAGATGGCCCCTTTCGGAGCCTTGTACGGAAGGAGGTGCAGGACACCGTTGTCGTGGGACGAAGTTGGAGACCGCCAGTTGCTTGGGCCTGATTTGATTAAAGAGTCTGAACAGAAGGTGAAGTTGATTCGCGATAGGCTCAAGGTAGCCCAGTCCAGGCAGAAGAGCTACGCAGATTCTAAACGCAAGGAGACCGTTTACGAAGTCGGAGACCGAGTTTATCTTCGAGTATCTCCACTACGGGGAACAAAGCGCTTTGGAGTTAAGGGAAAGTTAGCACCACGATTTGTATGACCATATCGAGTATTGGAACGTATGGGAGAAGTGGCCTACAAGTTGGAATTGCCTGAAGGATTGTCAGGAGTTCATGATGTGTTCCACGTTTCTCAGTTGAAGAAGTGCCACGCGGAGATGGCTGACATACCTTTGAGAGACACAGTGCCATTGGAAGCAATCCAGTTGGATAACAATTTGACCTATGAGGAGAAACCTGTTAAGATTCTTGAGTTTGCCAGCCGAGTCACCCGCAGCAAGGTTATCAAGTTTTGTAAGGTTCAGTGGAGCCACCACACGGAGGATGAAGCCACCTGGGAGCGAGAGGAAGATTTGCTCAAGGACCACCCTCATCTATTTTCTAGCCAACCCGAATCTCGAGGGCAAGATTCATCTTAAGGGGGGTAGGTTTGTAACATCCCAAATTTTCAATTTGGAATGTTATACATTAGATCATCAATGCATATCATATATTAGTTTGCTTTTGGTTTTGTTCCTAGAAATCCTAAGCAACTCAAGGACCCACGGAGAGAGTTCGGGATTTCGTTATTTTCATATTTGAGTTTTCTCAAAAATTGAGAATATGATCATTAGATTTTTATTTATTTTATCATCAATTATTTCTATTAAAAAATTATGAGAGAGGGAATAAAATGACTTTCCCAAAATAAAGAAATATTGAGGATTAATAAAGAAATCAAATAAGATTTTATTTTGGAGTTTTTCGATATTTTATCTGAATTTAGGAAAAATATGCGTTTTTCAAAATTGCACTTGGGCCCCAAATAAATGTTCACTTTGTCCGGCTTGATTTTAGAAGTCGGGGAAAATTTATTTCAGGATTTTTGGAGTCCGTTTAGTATTTTTTTCTTCTGCGCGTAATTATTTAAAAAAATCGCACCGACCTACGGGCCGTGTCCGACCGGGACTCCGGCCCGCGTAGGCTTTATAAGCCGGGAGGGGGGAGCCCAGCCGAAGCCAGCCCAGCCCCACGCCCCCGAACCCTAGCACCGCCGCCCGCCCGCGCCCGACCCCGCCGCCGCCGCCAGCACCGCACGCCGCCGCCCCGCCGGCACCTGCCGTCGCCGGAGCCGCCACACCGCCGCCTTGCCGACCCGCCGCCCGAGGTTCTCCTCGTAACCTGCGCGCCGTTTTTTTTAAAAACCGATCGGTTTTCCGTCGGTTTTCGTCGGGTTTTTTTAGTTTTCGTTTTTTTAGATCGGTTTTTTTCGGTTTAGGTTAATTAGCGAGCGTTCGCTTGTTCGTTCGTTTTAACGAACGTTCTCATCGTTTAGATCCGGTTAACGAACATTTGTTCGTTAATCCGTTTGTCGTTTTTCTTTTTCTCGGATTTTCCGCGATTATTTTCTGATCGTGATTTCTGATCTGATTTTTGTTTTAGTATAACTTTTCGCTCGTTTATCGGAATCAGGCGATTCAAGCGCCCGGAGTTTCGTCTCGAAACCCTCTACCCGTTTAACCAACTTAAACAAGTTTTTTCTACTGTAAAATTTTACTTAGATCCATATTAGTAGAACGAAGTTGTTTTCTTTCGCCGTTTGACTTTTGTTGCTTCGTTCGATTTGATTCTTTTTGCAAACCGGAGTTCTTAAATTGAACTTTCTGGTTAGTTCTCTTATTTGACTTTTACCTGTGCATTAGATGAATGCTTATTGTATGCTTGTTTGTTTGTCTGCGATAGAATACCCGGAGTGCGCCGCCTGTTACTTCGAATCTCTAGGTTTTGCGGATCATCAGCAAGGCAAGTAACACTTTGATCATACCTTTTCTACTACCCAGTTTTATTGCATTAGATCAAATCCTCACACATTGCATGATTAGGATCTAATTAAATTGTGGGATGGGAAGTAGTTGAGGTAGTACCTATTACCTGTTATATTATCAAACCTTTGGGAGTTACTTCTACGTTTGCCATTATGCCATGCTATGATACTAGACGTGGATTGGATGAGTGATATCCATGACAGATGTGAGTTTGTTAATTAATGGTTTATCTAAGGTGGCAACTTAAACACACATCTGGGTGGATTGAGATACCTGGGTATTCCAGGATTGCCTGTGTTTTTTATGGACCGCCACCCAGGCCCAAAGGGATCATGAGATTTTTCATACTAGAAACTTCCGTGTGTAGCCACAAGCCATTATGGGCTCTGGCATAGTTGATTATGTCGTGCGAACTCTTACAGGGTAGACTAGCAGATGTAGGGGAAAGTAGGTGTAACGGTCTATCCATTGTAAGGTGCTAGCGCTTCTGAAAGACTATGTCTCGGTCATCCGTCTTCTCAAACACCATGTAGTGCGAGAAACCAAACGGAGGCGATCGAGTCTTGTGGGGAAAAGTGCGCAAACCTCTGCAGAGTGTATAAACTAATCATGGTTAGCCGTTTCCCCGGTTATGGACGTTTTGAGTATCTAGTACTTGGATTAACATGTGAATCTCAACATGTTACTCTAAATTAATTTTGATGGGTTTTGTTAATGATGATGCTTAATTGGGATTGAGGATGCTGTCAACCATTCTCAATGTTTAACAACTACCATGATAGTTAAATAAAATTTATTCCTTTGGAGTAGGGAAAAATTGGCTTTACGCAAAATTGTAACCATAGAGATTTCCACCAGCCAAATATGCATATAGTATAGCTATTTCATTCCATTACTCTCTATGTGTTACCTTGCCAGCATATTCCATGTGCTGACCCGTTTCGGGCTGCAACGTTAATGTTGCAGACTTTTCAGACGGCGATTAAGGAGTTTTTAGGTCATGGTTCTATACTCAGTGATGCCGTTGGAGTTGATGGACTCGCTTATCTTCCAAGCCTTCCGTTGTTATAGTTATTAGATGGCCTTAAGCCATATTTATTGTAATAAGTTCTCTATTGAGACACTCGATGTAATAAGTGTGTGATTGCTACTCTGTTATAAATCCTCCGAGTACTGTGTGGTGTCAGCATTACTGATCCAGGGATGACACCGGAGCACAGAGATCAGACTGGTTGAGGTATGGTCGCTACATAGGGGAAGCATAATATCTCACCCAAAACTAGCAAATCCTACATCCAGCTGTGTCCATCCTTCAACACATAACCAAGAAACCTTTGGAAATAATTTACCTCAACCTTCAAAAAGCATCCGTTATACGAGTTATGGCAATACTCCCGAACTCCCGCCCTAGTACTGGGTGGCGTCGAGGTTATCTCACCAACAACTGCATAAAAGAGATTTTCGATGTCGGTGAACTCAGGTATTCCAGAACTGCAACGATAAAATTGTGACGACAACACCTCGGAGCTCAACTCCCTGGGACACTGCCACAACCCCTAAATGTCAGGAGGCACCAAGAACAATGTTCTCATCACAAAACCATCGAAACGATTCCAAGATACCCGCGTGATCCTAAATTTTTTTTCATGAAATTTGAGGAGAGAAGAGTCAAAACTCTACGTTAGGAGGCCTCACCAGAGCGACGAAGGGACTGAGGAGTAAAAAGAATCCTACTCTCCGATATATATAATCCTATAAGACTCAAAACATTTTTCTAGACTCAACAACGCTAGCGATTCAATCAAGCAGGGGGCTCCTAAGTCGGGGAAGGCTCTGATACCAACCTGTAACACCCACGATGCAGCTAAATCTCCCACGTGTCGGAGCACGACTTAGAGGCATAACCGCATAGTAGGCATGTCGCAAGAGGGGTAATGTTCACACAATCCCATGTACTGATTAAGAAAGGGATAAAGAGTTGGCTTACAATTGCCACTTCACACAAATACAAGTTAACATACATCATCGAGAATACAATCAAGATCCGACTACGGAACCAAAATAAAATAAGACAACCGCTAATGCCCTGATCGCCCCAACTGGGCTCCTCTACTGATCGAAAGGAAACGAAACAACACAACAAACACGATCTTCATCGAGCTCCCACTCGAGCTGGGTTGCGTCACCTGCACTGGTATCATCGGTACCTGCAAGATGTTTGAAAGTATCTGTGAGTCACAAGGACTCAACAATCTCACACCCGCGAGATCAAGACTATTTAAGCTTATGGGTAGGAAAGGGTAGTGAGAAGGAGCTGCAGCAAGCACTAGCATATATGGCGGCTAACTTACGCAAATAAGAGAGAGAAGAGAAGCAAAGCACGATCATGAACTAGAAGTGATCCAGAAGTGATCCTGAAACTACTTACGTTCAAGCATAACACAAGACCGTGTTCACTTCCCGAACTACGCCGGAAAGAGACCATCACGGCCGAACACGCGGTTGATTCATTTTAATTAAGTTAAGTGTCAAGTTTTCTACAACCGGATATTAACAAATTCCCATCTGCCCATTACCGCGGGCACGACTTTCGAAAGTTCAAAACCCTGCAGGGGTGTCCCAACTTATCCCATCACAAGCTCTCACGGTCAACGAAGGATATTCCTTCTCCCAGGACGACCCGATCAGACTCGGAATCCCGGTTACAAGACATCTCGACAATGGTAAAACAAGACCAGCAAAGACGCCCGATGTGCCGACAAATCCCGATATGAGCTGCACATATCTCGTTCTCAGGGCACACCGGATGAACACTACGTACAACTAAAACCAACCCGCAAGTTTCCCCGAGGTGGCGCTGCAAGTGGCTCTGTTTTGGATCAACACTCAGAGGAGCACT
>NC_041392.1:434926261-435077902 GCF_002162155.2 Triticum dicoccoides | reverse complement strand
CCCTTGAGTCTACAGAACCCAAGGTAAAAGGCTTAGGTGGCAAATGGTAAAACCAAGGTTGGGCCTTGTTGGAGGAGTTTTATTCAAAGGGAACTGTCAAGGGGTTCCCATTATAACCCAACTGCGTAAGGAACGCCAAGGAACATAACACCGGTATGACGAAAACTAGGGCGGCAAAAGTGGAACAAAACACCAGGCATAAGGCCGAGCCTTCCACCCTTTACCAAGTATATAGATGCATTAAAGTAAACAAGATATAATAATGATATCCCAACAATATCTATGTTCCAACATGGAACAAACTTCATCTGCACCTGCAACTAACAATGCTATAAGAGGGGCTGAGCAAAGCGGTAACATAGCCAAACAACGGTGTGCTAGGAAGGTGGGTTAGAGGCTTGACATGGCAATATGGGAGGCATGATATAGCAAGTGGTAGGTATCGCGGCATAGCAATAGAGCGAGCAACTAGCAAGTAAAGATAGAAGTGATTTCGAGGGTATGGTCATCTTGCCTGAGATCCCGCAAGGAAGAAGAATGAGCCCATGAAGAAGACAAACGGACGGACTCAAACGGATCCTCACAACTCTGGAACGAAACCGAAGCTAACGAGAGAAGCAACCCGGAAAGAAACAAGCAACATAATAAACAACCATCACATAAACATGGCATGATGCACAACCAAGGATGATGCATGTCCGGTTTAAAGAGGCATGGCATGGCAATATGCAACAAACAATTCTACAAATTAAGTGGAGCTCAATATGCAACGAGTTGCATATTGACGAAGCACCACATTCACTTATTTAGTTGACTCCCGGTTAGGTACTCAACAATATTAAATGTTGGTTAACATGGCAAGAGGTGAAGCATAACAAAACTATACCATCTAAACAATTTAATTGGGGCGGGATATAGCAAACAACAAATCCGGTAAATCCCCATATGCATTTAGCAAATTAATGCAAACAACAATTTAAACATTCTTGATGTTGTTATCATGATGCAGATGACGTTAGCAAGTTTTATGCAATTTTTTATTAAAAGTTGACATGAGCGTCATGAGAGAATTTGTCACTGTGGTAGAAAGAAAGGGGTGCCACGACGAAGAAACGGAAATGATTCACAGCAACATTCCGATGATCCGGTAGCTCACGGGGATACCGGTGCAAAAGGAAGTGGGTGTGAGTGTGTCATGAAAGAGGATGGGGTGCTCCCGGATACCGGGTTCCCACCTGACGACGGCAAGGCAACGAGGAACTCACAAAGAATAACTCAGACACGGTGCAACCACGAGCATCTCATACATCACACAACATTCGGTCCACGAGCGTCGTTTCGGCAGGTATACCTTTTCGGAGCGGATTGGGTTCGATAGTAGCGGAAGTAGTGGTTCACGTTCGTTTAGAGAGGTACTTGATGACTCCAACATCTTCGGGGTGATGGTAGGGGTACACAAGACGTCGGGGTACTTGTCGGTCCAGTCTTGACGGAGTAGATGTACACGTTGTCGGGGTACTTGTCGCATCACCGGGTGTAGTCATACACGTTCGGAGCGGAACTTGGCGAATTCGAATCCCTTCGGGGTTGTCGTGGTACTTGGGGTCTTCGGACCTGTCGGTCTCGTTCTTGCGACGTTAGTTGAATTTTACATATCCGAGGGCTCCAGATGTCGTGGTACTTGACGAATCCGTGTAGTCGTACACGTTCAAGAAGAAACTCATGCGACGTTATGGAACTTGGCGCGTCCATGCGTAGAGCTACTTGGCGGATCCGTGGTGCTTGCGGTCTTTGTCACACCAAAAGAGGCACTTGGTGACTCCGTTCGGGGAGGAAGCAATGGATTGATGCTAGCAACTGTTGGAACTCCACGTACAGACGAGGTAAGCGGCGCCTCCATCAGGCTGCTTGATGCCGATAGAAGCAGGGCACGGAGGAGGATGCATAGGAAGCGTCCGAGCAAAAGGACGGGCTCCCGCATGGTACACGGACACGGGTGAGATGAGGCGCGTGGCTTACTGGCCGGGGTGTCGGTAGGCAGCAGCGGCGCTGGGGAAGGCGACGAGAACAGGAGGCGCGTGGATATGGCAAGAAGGCGACGACGTGAGCTGGATGCGGGGTAGAGCAGAGGGAGGTGATGAGCATGGGGATGGCAGGGGCGCGGGGCTCCGCGGGTTCCGCAGGTTCTAGGCGAAGGAGGAGAAGGGGTGCACCAGGAGGGGAGGCTTGGTTGTCGCCGACGGCGCTGGGGAAATGGGCGTGGGGGCTCTTCTTCTGGCTCAAGGTGGAAGAGAAGAGGAGTGGGGATCGAGAGGAGGCGGCGCTGGGGATCGAGAGGGAGTGGGGTTTGGTCGGGTTAGGGTTTAGACGGGATTAGGTGGGCCTTAGAGGACATGGGCCTTGGCAGGGATGGCCTTGGGTGGGAGGCCTGGGCTGGGCTCGCTTCTCCCTCTCTTATTTCCTCTAACAGAAACTCATTAGAGAGAAGAAAAGGAAGAGGGGTTTAGGGAAAGAATTTGTGCCTGGGGGCTATTTTCCCGGACTGACAAAAATGTGTATGATCCCAGAAAAAATGAATTGGCAAGATTGCAAGAATTGAATTCATATTCATTTGAATTTAATTCAAATGGATTTGAATAGGAATGGGGTGTTTGAGAAGTCCAAAATGTTGGGAATTTTGGTGGAGATTGGAAAAGTGATGAAATAATTTATGGACAACGTTTGAGGTCAAGATGTGAGATAACAAAGGCCTGGGGAATTACTTGTAAGTGTGTTTTGGTGATTCCAAATTAATGGAGTATTTATAATAGCTCCCTAAATATTAGGAGGATATGTTATAAAGAGAAGTCACTCTTCCCTCAATTTAAATGGATCGAAGATCCACACAAATTATTTAATTGAGTTAAGAAAAAGAAAAGACATGATGGCATGATGACATGATGCAATGCACATGATGCAAAGATGAATGCAACAAGCAAAAAAAACAAATCACACCACGAATCTCAGAAAACATGGAAGGCATCTAAAGCTCCGGTCTTGGGGCGTCACATGAAACCACTTCAGAAGAGCTCAAGGAACAATATCCTGGGTACCCATAATGCTGGCAAGATGCTTAGCAAGCTTATTAACTTTCTCTTGTTTGGCGCTTAAATCCTCCAGCACTTGTTGTTGCACCAGAAAGTATGCAGCTAAATTCTGCAGGGACTTCCTCAGTCCTTCGGCTTCCTGTCACATAACATCTGATCGATGTCTTTCAACTTGAAGTTGAGACTCAAGAAGCCGAACTGATTCAGGCAGCGAGTTCGAAGAGCTGGTGCCAGTAGTAGTAGCCAGTAACTCGAACACTACATCAAGACAGGACTTTGGGGTTGTCTCAGTGTCTTCAATATAGTTTTATCAGCTTTCTTGGAGACCAACAGGGATGTCTGACTATCTTGAACCTTATTTGCATTACTTCCTTTACCATTGCATAACGGGGTACTCTTCTCCAATATTTTATCCGCGTTCTAAAAGAGAAACAAACAAACACATCACAGGTTTACAATGTAGTATATGAAACTCATTTTGGTAAACCAGTTAAGTAGTAAGGTGGATAGGATAACAACATGAAACAAACATATATCTATGTAGTATGGTCACTGTATGGTCTATCTCATTCTAGTTTATGTTGCCAAATCAAGATAGATACAGTTTGAATCATATCTATTTAAGACAAAGCAGCATAGACAGGATATAAGTGTAGGAAACTAAACAACAATAACAACACTTGTAATGTGCATGGCATGAGAACATAACTGTTTATTCAATTGAAACTGAAATCAACATAGAGCAAGTTACAGTAGCAAACATGTTGAAGAAACAGGTTTAAAACATACCTGTTGCGCCATTGGAGTTTCAATTGCATCCTTCAAATTTGAAATTAGTTGGTATGAGTAAATACAATGATGCAAGAGCAAAGTAGTATGAACCATAGCTATGGAACCTGACCTGGGAACAATTCTTCTTCTACTTTAAGTGTTGACTTGGGGTTCGGAGTGGTGGTCCTCGTGCTTTGGGCACTGCAGTTGCCTTACTAACTGCTCGTGTTTGGGTGCTCTGTGGTGGAGACGGTGTTGTGTTGATGGGAACTAGGTTACTATCTGCTAGGGTTGGGGTTAGAAGGGGTGTAGCTGGTTCTCTGTCCAACTGGGTAGGGGTACAATCTGTGTGAGTCTGGGTTATGTGTGGTGGGGCTGGTTCTTAGGCAATTACAACCGTGGTTCTATCTCCATCGGCAGGTAGCACGATATTTTCTGAAGATTGTGTTTTTACTCCCACAGATACTGCCATCACCCCCTACAATTGAAATGGCTGATAAACAAGAAAAGTAATTGAATGTACAGACATTGTAAGATAGACAGGTGCAATGTATAGTAGGGAAGAAAAGGGCATGAAATAATTCACGTTTATGTTGTCTAACCAAACAGAATAGAAGGACATAATTTCACATATATGATGGCTAATTAAACAGGATAGCATGACACAATTTCACATTTATGATGGCTAACTAAACAGGATAGAATGACATACTTCAAAATATGATGACTATGTAAACAGGATGACATGATATAACTATACGATGTGTCTATTAAAGTGGTTGGCATGCCATAAATCAAAAACACGTCGACGATGGAAACATGATGGCATGATATAATTCACGGATAGAATGACATAATTCAAAATATGATGACTATGTGATCAGGATGGGATGATATAACTATATTATGTCTTTAGAAAATGGGTTGGCATGCCATAATTCAGATACGTGCTGTCTATGTAAACATCATGGCATGATATAATTCAAATATATGATTTATATACTAAGGAAGTGAGCAGAGGGCAATTGCATATATGATGTGTCAACTAAGGAGATGGCATTCAATATCGTGTATATGATGTAAAAACTAAGCATTGCAATACAACATATGCATGATATGAGTAATATAACCCTGCCAAGTTTGAGCATAGACCTCAGGGGGATAATAGGACAAGTCATATGCCTCTGAATCCTCCTCTGAAGAGCTATCTGTAACCAACAAGATATCTGCTTCAGCAGGTAGCATTGTTTTCTCTGAAGACCTTGTTTTCACTCCAGATTTCTCCATCACCAATTCAAATGGCTGATGCACAGGAAGAGTAGTTGAATATACGAACATTGTTGACAAAAGCAATGAGAAATACAAAAAAAGGACGACATGGTATAATTCACATATATGACGCTTGGCTAAACAACATGGCATTGCATAATTCACATATATAATGCCTTGCAACAAGATAGCATTGCATAATTCACATATATAATGTCTTGCAACAAGATGGCATTGCATAATTCACATATATGGTAATTAGACACTAAACAGGTGGCATTCACACAAAGCATGTCTAAACTAAGCAAATGACATATCAATGCAAGATACCATACACACGATATGAGCAACATAACCCTGCCAAGTTAGAGCATGCACCTGGGGGGGGGGGGAATAGGACTGGTCATCTGTCTCTGAATCCTCCTCTGAGGAGCTATCTGTAACCAGCAAGACATGCGCTTTGTCATATAGCATTGTCTGCTCTGAAGACCTTGTTTCCACTCCAGATTTTTCCATGACCATGCCGAATGGCTGATGCATAGGAAGAGTAATTGAATGTACTAAAATTGTTGACAAACTTAACACGTAATAAAAAAATGATGTCATGATATAATTCACATATAAGATGAATGTCTAACTAGGGTGGCATTGCAAAATTCACATATATTATGCCTGGCTAAACAAGATGGCATTGCATGATTCACATATACGATAAAGAAACTAAACAGATGGCATTGACACAACGCATGTCTAAACTAAGCAGATATGACATCTTTGATGTATATAGTAAGCAATGCAAGGCACCATATGCATGATATTACCTACATCAGCATGCCAAGTTAGAGCGAAGACCTCATGGGGTAAATAGGAGTGGTCTTCTGCTTCTGAATCCCCCTCAGAACATTTATCTTCCTCTTGATTACGATCCAAAATGGGTGGAGGGGGGGGGGCTGCCTTTGCGCCCACCATGGAGCGACGTCTGCATGAAATTTTATTGCCACACAAGTCTCGTCTCTTTTGATCTACATGTTTAGTTCCATTGTGTAGAATAACCGACATGCATAGGAATAAAACATATTAAGATTATGTAAGGAGTGCATGCACAAATCCAGAGTGATGGTAGCAAACTGAGGATAGACCCAAAACCAATGATAGCAGGCAGATAATAGCTTTAGTTAAAAAATACAGATAATGGCTCCTTTAATGTTTGTTTGCACCCAACATGAAACTCATAGTAGACGCTCGAGATTAACCAGATAGTAGATAGATAATATTGATTGTTGCCCCAATATGTACCCCACAACCATTTAAAAACTCAAGTTTCATCATAAGTTTGGACCTGACTCGGAGTCTAATAGGTGAACACGATGATAAAGTAGCATGTCATCATATTAAGTGATGCATAACATAAGCAGACACGGAAGAGTGCGACCTCTCTTGCGGACCCGTGTAGTCCTCAAGGTCATCTACTTAGTTGATGATGGTAATGCAGTTGTCATGGCTGCCGGCGGCGGGGAAGAAGATCTGACGCGACCAAAGACAGTCTGGAGAGCGGATCCCTGCTGTGGTGAACCCTTCCGTCATTGGAGCAGCTGAGCTGGGGTGGAACACAGCACCGCAAGAGCAGGACAAACCACACAAGGTTTTCTTTGACATATATCTGTAACAGAAGTAATTGTGTAAGGGCTTGTTTGAATTTGAGGATTCTAACAATGCAGGGATAAGAAATAGACAGGAATAGGAATGGAATGCACGTGCAAAACAGAGAATTTAAAAACACAGGATTTCTGCCAATCTGGGTGTTTGGTTCACAAGAATTGGAAGATCATAGGATGCAAAAAAGCATGGTGAGGTTAAGTCAAACCACAAGAAAATGTACGGTTATAATGCTATTATGCTACTATCTCTTAGTCTTGTGCTTCATGAATAGGAATTTGAAAAGGAGGACAAGTGGAAATTAAAATTCCTACGGTTTTTCTTCCAAGGAGACACTAAAGGAACAAATCCTACAGTTTTCCTTTACACCAAATTCATGAAAAGTAGTACCATACGAAACTTTCCAATTCCTATGTTTTTCATTCACTTTTCCTTTCAAGCACTGGCGATTCTAGTGGGCAGGCTTGAGCAAGGAAAAGCCTACACTAAAAAATGTTTTTGTGCTACTTCTATTACTTTGGACCCAGGCCACTACCCTACTAGCTCAACTCCCAGGGCCATCGACAAATGCACAGCTCAAATGCGTAGAGATAAATAATGATGGCGTTCAAGAGAGTCCATCACGGATAGCTAAGTTGCCTAGTACCTCACTGCTTGTCATATAGTAGGATAAAATAATCGTATTTCCCGTTACTCCGTGTGCTTAGTGGACAATATATATAACATGTAGAGTAAAAAAGATATGCAACAAGTGTACAACCTCTTTGGCGCAGCCATGTCGATCTCAGCGTGATTGGGTTGGCCGGTGAGGATGCTTCGGCTGACTTGGCTGTCGGAGGAGGGGAAGAAGATCTTAGGCGTCTAGAGATGGAGCCCGAGGTACTGCTCCGCTGTGATGGAGGGTTTCATCGTTGGAGCAGCTCCGGTGAGTTGTACGACGCCGAGGCTGAAGCAGGACAAGAGAGACAACGTTAACCTGAGTGGAGTTCTAATAGCATCTCCAATAGATGACGTAAAATACATAACCATGAAGTGCTAGATGTAAAATACACCAGCCGCTCATCTCTGAACTTAACTGTCGAAACTGAATTTAACTGTCAAAACTGAACTTGACTGTCGAAACTGAATTTTACTATTGAAACTGAACGCACTAGAGGTGAGGCTACACGTTAGTCGACTAACATTTTCATCTCTAGTCAGTCGATTTTGTAGCCATTGGATACGAAATCAAGGGCCTGCAGTTCATCTTCAACCTCCACCCCCTGAGCCGCCAGCCACCACCGGCCAAACAGCCGCCCCTAGCCGCCCGCGGCCGGCGGTGCGCCGCCTCGCCCGCCCTGAAAACACTCCCCACCACCGGTCCGCCATTGCCCCGGCCATCCTTCTAGGCCCCCCCATGCCGAGCTTCTTCTCCGGCAATCCCCACGCCACCGCCCCACCACCGGCGGCCACCACCGCCGCCACCCTGAACCGTAAGATAGATAGTGGGGTACCTCTCCGGCGAGCCCCCCTCCCCGCTGCGGCTGGTTCTTCCTTAACTCCGATGAGCCCCTCCACCCCCTGAAAATCGACTGACCCAAAAGTCGATTCGGTCGACTGAAGTGTAGCTAAATCGGAGCAGCATCGCAAGCAAGAGCAAGAGTGACAGCAGCAGCGCGAGCAAGAGCAAGAGCAAGAGCAGACAAGGCAAGGGACCGAGAGCAAGAGCAAAGCAACAGCACGAGCGAGAGCTAAAGCAGCAGCAGCTCCTACTGATGTGGACGTCGCCGCCGAGGGAGCGACGTCGTGGAGGAAGTGGCTGAAGACGCTGCCATGGATGGATCCGCGCCGCGTCGGCTCGGGACCGAGCGCCGGCAGCATCGTGAGATCGAATCAAGAAGAAAATGCGGCGATTAGTGTACAACCTCTTTGGTGGCACCGATTAGGCTGCAACTTCATCCGAGGAAACGGTGATGATGATGCTCTTTCGGTGGTGCAGGTGAAGACGACGGTGTGGGAATGGAGGTGGCGCGAAAGACGAGGGGAACGTTGGGGCAGCTCCTTGGAGGTGGAGGACGGGGTGGCTGAACCGGAGGGACGACCAGATCGACAACGGATCCTCATCTGGTACGGTGGATGAGGGACGTCGAGGTGTTGCTATGGACGACGTCATCGGGGAAGAGGCTCCAGCTAGGTGGCGGACGGAGGAGGGTGTGGGGCTTCGCAGGTTTTCCCAGCCTCGGTGTACGAATGGGATGGGAGTGGGGAACCATGTCTTAGGGACGCGCTTGTTAGAAATGTGGGGTAAGTTACGAAAGTACCCCCACCGATTTGAGGCGGTTCTTTCAGTTTAGAGGTATCACGGGCATTTCACATGTCGGGATTTCACAGGAGGTGGGAGTTTTCACGCGTGTTGTAGTTTTGGAATAGCAAGGCGCGGGTTGAGATGGAGGGAGTTGTCGGAGCACAATGAGACAAAGATTTATCTTAAATATTTCGGGGTAACAAGGCACGGGTTGAAGAGGCGGGAGTTTCGCAGCACGATAGAAAGATACGCTAGCTTGAAATTTTAGCATAACAAGGCGCGGCTTGAAATTTCGGGAGAACAAGCTTAACATGTACCAAAAAAAGACAATTTAGACTAGTATGATATACTACGTACAATGTGTTTAACACGCACAACACACACACACACAGACACCATTTAGACTAGTATGGTACACGTGCATTGCAGGCATGAGATTTGGCAACCAAATTATGAATAAATACCACATTATAGCATGTAAGCTTTGAGTCATATATGCATGATGTAGATGTTCGTTTAATTCTTATAGCTCATTTCATTCAAAATCATCTAGTCTTTATAAGAAAGCTAATCTATTTTAAGATTCATGGAATTGTGTTTTGTAAGGCATAAAGTAAAAACAAATCATGTAGAAAAACATTTAGGAAATTCTGATACGGAAGATTCTAGAACAAAGAAGTGCTTGTGTTTTGAGGTTTGTGCATTATGCTTAAGTTGAACCATCGAGTCTTCTAGATTGTACATGTGGCAAAATCTGGTGGAATGTAGATGATATCCAACGGCCAGTAGTGCTCAAATTTGCCAGCTCTGCATCATCGGATTGGCCTCATCCAACGACCATCTTTCAAAGTTAAAGTTATCCGCACACTATATAAAAAATATAAAATATAATATATAGGGGTATAGATATAGATATGTGATGTGAAAGCCACCCATCATCTCCAATTAGAATAGTGTGTCCATGCACGGATGCAATGTGGCCAAACAATGTCTGCCATCGGTATCTCAAATTCAAACCAGTCTGACCTTGTTCAATGTGTATACATTACGTGCTCGTTTCCAAACCACACCGCGCAGATCTCCGTTATATTCATGCATGCATGGGTTTCAAACATCATGATCTCTTATTCAAATATTTGAGTTCAACTTTACATTGATTATGACCTCACCTAGTCTTTTACACCCACACATTGGTCTTCTCTTTATAATTGTACCACTAATTTTCTCTCATGCATGCACGCACACACACTACCAGTCGGCATTATCCATCACACACATGCAATCTTTTTCTTCAGGTCGGTCTCCCATGAAGGCACACACACACACACATGCCCCTCTCCATCATATTGGGCATTATTTATCTCTCACATGCATGCGCAATGATTGATGTTCCTCTATGTGTGTGTATATAGCTAGGTCTTTCATAGTTTCCACATAAACCGATCAATCTATATATCTAGTGAGGTCTCATCCTCTTTCCCACGTCCACATCGATCAATCTATACCTCTCTATATAGGATTACATATATATATATATATATATATATATATATATATATATATATATATATATATATATATATAGCTAATACACCCACATTAATTATATATCCAACGCCCCCTCTCATCATCCATGCCTTCCGCTTCATCTCTCAGACGCACGCACAATAGCGAAGACAGGGGCAGCAAGGGCCCTGCCCCCCCTAACATCACTATATATCGAGGCTAATATGAATGTGATCATTAGACAATTGCTGGTAAAAATGGTTTAAGTTGATGAATTGGCCCTCCTCGTAAAGGATTAGCAATGCTTGGCCCCCTAGCTCATGGGACATTTTTCATGGCTCCGCCACTGTGCGCAACAACGCACGTTCTCGCCCCCTCTCTCTAAATATTGATCTCGCAGTTGTGCACTCCTTCATAGTCTCCCTCCACTCGGCCCCTCGCACCATCTTCTAGCCCCCCACCGGATTTTGCCACATGTACAATCTAGCAGACTCCGTGGTTGAACTTAAGCATAATGCACAAATCTCAAAACAACAATGGTTCTCCTTTGTTCTAGCATCTTCCGTATCATAACTGCCCAAACCTTTTTTCTAGATGAATTGCCATTATTTGTTTTTTACTTTATGCTTTACAACGCACAATTCCATGAATCATAAAATAGATTAAGGGCTTCTTTGATTCAAAGGAATTATGGAGGATTCTAATCCTTAGAAATTTTTCCTATCTTGGTTGTTTGATTCGTAGGATTGTAAACCATAGAAATTTTTCCATATGATTCATTTTCACTAGATTTCATAGGAAACATCCCATCCACTCAAACCTCTTTGAAAGAATTCTATGTTTTTTTCTATGCACAATCAAACACTCGTACAATCCTGTAGGATTCAAGACGGCATTCCACTCTAATCCCATGTTCTTCCTATTCCCGCGTTTTGGAAATCCTATGAATCAAAGAGGCCCTAGGTTTTTTATAAAAACTAATTGATTTTGAATGAGATGAACTATAAGAATTAAACGAAGGTCTACATCAGGCATATATGACTTAGAGCTTACATGCTATTGTTGGGGAACGTAGTAATTTCAAAAAAATTCCTACGCACACGCAAGATCATAGTGATGCATAGCAACGAGAGGGGAGAGTGTTGTCTATGTACCCTCGTAGACCGAAAGCGGAAGCGTTAGCACAGCGCGGTTGATGTAGTCGTACGTCTTCACGATCCGGCCGATCAAGTACCGAACGCACGACACCTCCGAGTTCTGCACACGTTCAACTCGATGACGTCCCTTGAACTCCGATGCAACCGAGCTTTGAGGGAGAGTTCCGTCAGCACGACGGTGTGGTGACGATAATGATGTTCTACCAATGCAGGGCTTCGCCTAACACCGCTACAATATGACCGAGGTGGATTATGGTGGAGAGGCGCACCGCACACGGCTAAGAGATTAAGAGATCAATTATTGTGTCTTTGGGGTGCCCCCTGCCCCCGTATATAAAGGAGTGGAGGAGGGGGAGGGCCGGCCCTCTCTATGGCGCGCCCTAGGGGAGTCCTACTCCCATCGAGAGTAGGATTCCCCCTTTCCTAGTAGAACTAGGAGCCCTTCCATGTAGTAGGAGTTGGAGGGAAGGAAAGGGAGGGAAAAGGAGAAGGAAGGAAGGGGGCGCCCCCCCTCCCTAGTCCAATTCGGACCAGCCCATGGGGAGGGGTGCGGCCACCCTTTGAGGCATTTCTCTCCTTTCCCGTATGGACCATTAAGGCCCAATACGAATTCCCGTAACTCCCTGGTACTCCCGAAAATACCCAAATCACTCGGAACCTTTCCGATGTCCGAATATAGTCGTCCAATATATCGATCTTTACGTCTCGACCATTTCGAGACTCCTCGTCATGTCCCCGATCTCATCCGGGACTCCGAACTCCTTCGGTACATCAAAACACATAAACTCATAATATAACCGTCATCGAACTTTTAGCGTGCGGACCCTACGGGTTCGAGAACTATGTAGACATGACCGAGACACTATCCTGTCAATAACCAATAGCGAAACCTGAATGCTCATATTGGCTCCTACATATTCTACGAAGATCTTTATCGGTCAAACCGCATAACAACATAGGTTGTTCCCTTTGTCATCGGTATGTTACTTGCCCGAGATTCGATTGTCGGTATCTCAATACATAGTTCAATCTCGTTACCGGCAAGTCTCTTTACTCATTCCATAACACATCATCCTGCAACTAACTCATTAGTTGCAATGCTTGCAAGGCTTATAGTGATGTGCATTACCGAGTGGGCCCAGAGATACCTCTCTGACAATCGGAGTGACAAATCCTAATCTCGAAATATGCCAACCCAACAAGTACCTTCGGAGACACCTGTAGAGCACCTTTATAATCACCCAGTTACGTTGTGACGTTTGGTAGCACACAAAGTGTTCCTCCGGTAAACGGGAGTTGCATAATCTCATAGTCATAGGAACATGTATAAGTCATGAAGAAAGCAATAGCAACAAACTAAACGATCAATTGCTAAGCTAACGGAATGGGTCAAGTCAATCACATCATTCTCCTAATGATGTGATCCCGTTAATCAAATGACAACTCTTTGTCTATGGCTAGGAAACATAACCATCTTTGGTCAACGAGCTAGTCAAGTAGAGGCATACTAGTCACACTCTCTTTGTCTATGTATTCACACATGTATCATGTTTCCGGTTAATACAATTCTAGCATGAATAATAAACATTTATCATGATATAAGGAAATAAATAATAACTTTATTATTGCCTCTAGGGCATATTTCCTTCAGCTATAGTGTGGTATTTATTCATAATTTGGTTGCAAAATCTGACGCGTGCAATGCACGTGTACCTTACTAGTACTTCGAGTATGTGCAAAACACAATGGCACGCTACACAGTGTCTCTCTTACAGTTCATGAAGCCACGTGGCACATGTGGAGGCGTTGTCGCGACATCCTTGTGTGGATTGATCACAGTGACGTGCTGCTGGTTCCAAAAGAATGTACTCATCTTCCCTGAGCCACACTGGCGGTACATGCACGAAGCGAAGATGTGCACGCACGCCAAGCACGCACTCATTCCCTCGCACGCACACGCGGATACACGGGCGGATGCAATTTTGTACCAAGATCCACCCCATGTGATAATTTGACGCATGTAGCGCATGCAAATTGAGTGGACGTGAGGGCGGAAGAAAGACATTACTACTCCACTGCGCGCATGCGAGTAGTTAAATCATGGGTTGCTAGTAGTACTTCCATTGGTCTCCTTCGTATTTGTGCCAATTTTTGATAGTAACATAATATTTACGCATCTGAGCAGTGTAGTCTACTTGAAATTTATGTTCCACTAAACTCATCGGGAGTCGTTTCGGGCCTCGAAACCAAAACCCATCAATTTATCTTTACCATGTTCCCATCACATTTGAAAGTACTAGTGCTACAATTAAGTGCAAGCCTGCTCACACCTACTAGTACGTACCAAACCTGAACGTGTTCCCACTATGCAGGTATTAGTACTAGTGCTAGTACTTAGGTTATAAAAAGGGGAACTACCTAACCGAAAATTACTCTACCTTTCCTCCTCAAATGACAACTCTTTGTCTGTGGCTAGGAAACATAACCATCTTTGATCAACGAGCTAGTCAAGTAGAGGCATACTAGTGACACTCTGTTTGTCTATGTATTCACACATGTATCATGTTTCCGGTTAATACAATTCTAGCATGAATAATAAACATTTATCATGATATAAGTAAATAAATAATAACTTTATTATTGCCTCTAGGGCATATTTCCTTCAGTCTCCCACTTGCACTAGAGTCAATAATCTAGTTCACATCGCCATGTGATTTAATACCAATAGTTCACATCACCATGTGATTAACACCCATAGTTCACATAGACATGTGACCAACACCCAAAGGGTTTACTAGAGTCAATAATCTTGTTCACATCGCTATGTGATTAACACCCAAAGAGTACTAAGGTGTGATCATGTTTTGCTTGTGAGAGAAGTTTAGTCAACGGGTCTGCCACATTCAGATCCGTACGTATTTTGCAAATTTCTATGTCAACAATGCTCTGCACGGAGCTACTCTAGCTAATTGCTCCTACTTTCAATATGTATCCAGATTGAGACTTAGAGTCATTTGGATCAGTGTCAAAACTTGCATCGACGTAACCCTTTACGACGAACCTTTTGTCACCTCCATAATCGAGAAACATATCCTTATTCCACTAAGGATAATTTTAACCAATGTCCAGTGATCTACTCCTAGATCACTATTGCACTCCCTTTGCCAAACTCAGGGAAGGGTATACAATAGGTCTGGTACACAGCATGGCAGACTTTATAGAACCTATGGCTGAGGCATAGGGAATGACTTTCATTCTCTCTCTATCTTCTGCCGTGGTCGGGTTTTGAGTCTTACTCAACTTCACACCTTGTAACACAGGCAAGAACTCCTTTTTGACTGTTCCATTTTGAACTACTTCAAAATCTTGTCAAGGTATGTATTCATTGAAAAACTTATCGAGCGTCTTGATCTATCTCTATAGATCTTGATGCTCAGCATGTAAGCATCTTCACCGAGGTATTTCTTTGAAAAACTCCTTTCAAACATTCCTTTATGCTTTGCAGAATAATTCTACATTATCTCCGATCAACAATATGTCATTCACATATACTTATCAGAAATACTGTAATGCTCCCACTCACTTTCTTGTAAATACAGGCTTCACCGCAAGTCTGTATAAAACTATATGCTTTGATCAACTTATCAAAGCGTATATTCCAACTCCGAGATGCTTGCACCAGTCCATAGGTGGATCGCTGGAGCTTGCATATTTTATTAGTACCTTTAGGATTGACAAAACCTTCTGGTTGCATCATATACAACTCTTCTTTAGTAAATCCATTAAGGAATGCAGTTTTGTTTATCCACTTGCCAGATTTCATAAAATGCGGCAATTGCTAACATGATTCGGACAGACTTAAGCATAGATACGAGTGAGAAACTCTCATCGTAGTCAACACCTTGAACTTGTCAAAAACCTTTTTGCGACAATTCTAGCTTTGTAGATAGTAACACTACTATCAGCATATGTCTTCCTCTTGAAGATCCATTTAATCTCAATGGCTCGCCGATCAATGGGCAAGTCAATCAAAGTCCATACTTTATTCTCATACATGGATCTCATCTTAGATTTCATGGCCTCAAGCCATTTTGCGGAATCTGGGCTCATTATCGCTTCCTCATAGTTCGTAGGCTCGTCATGGTCAAGTAACACGACCTCCAGAACAGGATTACCGTACCACTCTGGTGTGGATCTCACTCTGGTTTACCTACGAGGTTCGGTAGTAACTTGATCTAAAGTTACATGATCATCATCATTAGCTTCCTCACTAATTGGTGTAGTAGTCACAGGAACAGATTTCTGTGATGAACTACTTTCCAATAAGGGAGCAGGTACAGTTACCTCATCAAGTTCTACTTTCCTACCACTCACTTCTTTCGAGAGAAACTCCTTCTCTAGAAAGGATCCATTCTCAGCAATGAATAACTTGCCTTCGGATCTGTGATAGAAGGTGTGCCCAACAGTTTCTTTTGGGTATCCTATGAAGATGCAGTTCTCCGATTTGGGTTTGAGCTTATCAGGTTGAAACTTTTTCACATAAGCATTGCAACCTCAAACTTTAAGAAACGACAGCTTAGGTTTCTTGCCAAACCATAGTTCATATAGTGTCGTCTCAACGGATTTAGATGGTGCCCTATTTAAAGTGAATGTAGCTGTCTCTAATGTATAACCCCAAAACGATAGCGGTAAATCAGTAAGAGACGTCATAGATCGCACCATATCTAATAAAGCATGGTTACGACGTTCGGACACACCATTACACTGTGGTGTTCCAGGTGACGTGAGTAGTGAAACTATTTCACATTGTTTTAACTGAAGGCCAAACTCATAACTCAAATATTTTACTTCTGCGATCATATCGTAGAAACTTTTATTTTGTTACGATGATTCTCCACTTCACTCTGAAATTCTTTGAACTTTTCAAATGTTTCAGACTTGTGTTTCATCAAGTAGATATACTCATATCTGCTCAAATCATCTGTGAAGATCAGAAAATAATGATACCTGCCGCGGGCTTCAATATTCATTGGACCACATACATTAGTATGCATGATTTCCAACAAATCTGTTGCTTGCTGCATTGTTCCGGAGAACGGAGTCTTAGTCATCTTGCCCATGAGGCATGGTTCACAAGCATGAACTGATTCATAATCAAGTGATTCCAAAAGTCCATCAGCATGGAGTTTCTTCATGCGCTTTACACCAATATGACCTAAACGGCAGTGCCACAAATAAGTTGCACTATCATTATTAACTTTGCATCTTTTGGTTTCAATATTATGAATATGTGTATCACTACGATCGAGATCCAACGAACCATTTTCATTGGGTGTGTAACCATATATGTAAACAGAACAATAATTTATTCTCTTACTTAAATGAATAACCGTATTGCAATAAACATGATCAAATCATATTCATGCTCAATGCAAACACCAAATAACACTTATTTAGGTTCAACACTAATCCCGAAAGTATAGGGAGTGTGTGATTATGATCATATCAATCTTGGAACCACTTCCAACACACATCGTCACTTCACCCTTAACTAGTCTCTGTTCATTCTGCAACTCCCGTTTCAAGTTACTACTCTTAGCAACTGAACCAGTATCAAATACCGGGGGGTTGCTACGAACACTAGTAAAATACACATCAATAATCCGTATATCAAATATACCTTTGTTCATTTTGCCATCCTTCTTATCCGCCAAATACTTGGGGCAGTTCCGCTTCCAGTGACCAGTCCCTTTGCAGTAGAAGCACTTAGTCTCAGGCTTAGGACCAAACTTGGGCTTCTTCACTTGAGCAGCAACTTGCTTGCCGTTCTTCTTGAAGTTCCCCTTCTTCCGTTTGCCCTTTTCTTGAAACTAGTGGTCTTGTCTACCATCAACACTTGATATTTTTCTTGATTTCTACCTTCGTTGATTTCAGCATTACGAAGAGCTTGGGAATCGTTTCCGTTATCCCTTGCATATCATAGTTCATCACGAAGTTCTACTAACTTGGTGATGGTGACTAGAGAATTCTGTCAATCACTATCTTATCTGGAAGATTAACTCCCACTTGATTCAAGCGATTGTAGTACCCAGACAATCTGAGCACATGCTCACTGCTTGAGCTATTCTCCTCCATCTTTTAGCTATAGAACTTGTTGGAGACTTCATATCTCTCAACTCGGGTATTTGCTTGAAATATTAACTTCAACTCCTGGAACATCTCATATGGTCCATGACGTTCAAAACGTCTTTGAAGTCCCGATTCTAAGCCGTTTAAGCATGGTGCACTAACTATCAAGTAGTCATCATATTGAGCTAGCCAAACGTTCATAACGTCTGCATCTGCTCCTGCAATAGGTCTGTCACCTAGCGGTGCATTAAGGACATAATTCTTCTATGCAGCAATGAGGATAATCCTCAGATCACGGATCCAATCCGCATCATTGCTACTAACATCTTTCAACTTAATTTTCTCTAGGAACATATCAAAAATAAAACAGGGGAGCTAAACGCGAGCTATTGATCTACAACATAGATATGCTAATACTACCAGGACTAAGTTTATGATAAATTAAAGTTCAATTAATCATATTACTTAAGAACTCCCACTTAGACAGACATCCCTCTAATCTTCTAAGTGATCACGTGATCCATATCAACTAAACCATGTCCGATCATCACGTGAGATGGAGTAGTTTCAATGGTGAACATCACTATGTTGATCATATCTACTATATGATTCACGCTCGACCTTTCGGTCTCCGTGTTCCGAGGCCATATCTATTATATGCTAGGCTCGTCAAGTTTAACCTGAGTATTCCGCGTGTGCAACTATTTTGCACCTGTTGTATTTGAACGTAGAGCCTATCACACCCGATCATCACGTGGTGTCTCAGCACGAAGAACTTTCGCAATGGTGCATACTCAGGGAGAACACTTGTACCTTGATAATTAGTGAGAGATGATCTTATAAAGCTACCGTCGAACTAAGCAAAATAAGATGTATAAAAGATAAACATCACATGCAATCAAAATATGTGACATGATATGGCCATCATCATCTTGTGCCTTTGATCTCCATCTCCAAAGCATCTCCATGATCTCCATCATCACCGGCATGACACCATGATCTCCATCATCTTGATCTATATCAATGTGTCGTCACATGGTTGTCTCGCCAACAATTGCTCTTGCAACTATTGCTATTGTATAGCGATAAAGTAAAGCAATTATTTGGCGCTTGCATCTTATGCAATAGAGAGATAACCATAAGGCTTTCGCCAGTTGCCGGTAACTTCAACAAAACATGATCATCTCATACAACAACTTATATCTCATCACGTCTTGACCATATCACATCACAACATGCCCTACAAAAACAAGTTAGACGTCCTCTACTTTGTAGTTGCAAGTTTTATGTGGCTGCTACGGGCTAAGCAAGAACCGTTCTTACCTACGCATCAAAACCACGGCGATAGTTTGTCAAGTTGGTGCTGTTTTAACCTTCGCAAGGACCGGACGTAGCCACACTCGGTTCAACTAAAGTTGGAGAAACTGACACCCTCCAGCCACCTGTGTGCAAAGCACGTCAGTAGAACCAGTCTCACGTAAGCGTACACGTAATGTTGGTCCGGGCCGCTTCATCCAACAATACCACCGAACCAAAGTGTGACATGCTGGTAAGTAGTATGACTTATATCGCCCACAACTCACTTGTGTTCTACTCGTGCATATTACATCAACGCATAAAACCTGGCTCGGATGCCACTGTTGGGGAACATAGTAATTTCAAAAAAATTCCTACGCACACGCAAGATCATGGTGATGCATAGCAACGAGAGGGGAGAGTGTTGTCTACGTACCCTCGTAGACCGAAAGCGGAAGCATTAGCACAATGCGGTTGATGTAGTCGTACGTCTTCATGATCCGACCGATCAAGTACCGAACGCACGACACCTCCGAGTTCTGCACAAGTTCAACTCAATGACGTCCCTCAAACTCCGATCCAGCCGAGCTTTGAGGGAGAGTTCCGTCATCATGACGGCGTGGTGACGATAATGATGTTCTACCGACGCAGGGCTTTGCCAAAGCACCGCTACAATATGACCGAGGTGGATTATTGTGGAGAGGGGCACCGCACACGGCTAAGAGATCAAGAGATCAATTGTTGTGTCTTTGGGGTGCCCCCTGCCCCCGTATATAAAGGAGTGGAGGAGGGGGAGGGCCGGCCCTCTCTATGGCACGCCCTAGGGGAGTCCTACTCCGACCGAGAGTAGGATTCCCCCTTTCTTAGTAGAACTAGGAGCCCTTCCATGTAGTAGGAGTTGGAGGGAAGGAAAGGGAAGGGAAAAGGAGAAGGAAGGAAGGCCCCCCCTCCCTAGTCCAATTCGGACCAGCCCATGGGGAGGGGTGCGGCCACCCTTTGAGGCCTTTCTCTCCTTTCCCGTATGGGCCATTAAGGCCCGATACGAATTCCCGTAACTTCCCGGTACTCCCGAAAATACCTGAATCACTCGGAACCTTTCCGATGTCCGAATATAGTCATGCAATATATCGATCTTTATGTCTCGACCATTTCAAGACTCCTCGTCATGTCCCCGATCTCATCTGGGACTGCGAACTCCTTCGGTACATCAAAACACATAAACTCATAATATAACCGTCATCGAACTTTAAGCGTGCGGACCCTACGGGTTCGAGAACTATGTAGACATGACCGAAACACTCTCCTGTCAATAACCAATAGCGAAACCTGGATGCTCATATTGGCTCCTACATATTCTACGAAGATCTTTATCAGTCAAACTGCACAACAACATAGGTTGTTCCCTTTGTCATCGTTATGTTACTTGCCCGAGATTCGATCGTCGGTATCTCAATACCTATTTCAATCTCGTTATCGGCAAGTATCTTTACTCGTTTCGTAACACATCATCCCGCAACTAACTCATTAGTTGCAATGCTTGCAAGGCTTATAGTGATGTGCATTACCGAGTGGGCCCAGAGATACCTCTCCGACAATCGGAGTGACAAATCCTAATCTCGAAATACGCCAACCCAACAAGTACCTTCGGAGACACCTGTAGAGCACCTTTATAATCACCCAGTTACGTTGTGACGTTTGGTAGCACACAAAGTGTTCCTCCGGTAAACGGAAGTTACATAATCTCATAGTCATAGGAACATGTATAAGTCATCAAGAAAGCAATAGCAACAAACTAAACGATCAAGTGCTAAGTTAACGGAATGGGTCAAGTCAATCACATCATTCTCCTAATGATGTGATCCCGTTAATCAAATGACAACTCTTTGTCTATGGCTAGGAAACATAACCATCTTTGATCAACGAGCTAGTCAAGTAGAGGCATACTAGTCACACTCTCTTTGTCTATGTATTCACACATGTATCATGTTTCCGGTTAATACAATTCTAGCATGAATAATAAACATTTATCATGATATAAGGAAATAAATAATAACTTTATTATTGCCTCTAGGGCATATTTCCTTCAGCTATAGTGTGGTATTTATTCATAATTTGGTTGCAAAATCTGACGCGTGCAATGCACGTGTACCTTACTAGTACTTTGAGTATGTGCAAAACACAATGGCACGCTACACAGTGTCTCTCTTACAGTTCATGAAGCCATGTGGCACATGTGGAGGCGTTGTCGCGACATCCTTGTGTGGATTGATCACAGTGACGTGCTGCTGTATCCAGAAGAATGTACTTGTCCTCCCTGAGCCACACTGGCGGTACATGCACGAAGCGAAGATGTGCATGCACGCCACGCACACACTCATTCCCTCGCACGCACACGCGGATACACAGGCGGACGCAATTTTGTACCAGGATCCACCCCATGTGATAATTTGACGCGTGTAGCGCATGCAAATTGAGTGGACGTGAGGGCGGAGGAAAGACATTACTACTCCACTGCGCGCATGCGAGTAGTTAAATCATGGGTTGCTAGTAGTACTTCCATTGGTCTCCTTCATATTTGTGCCAATTTTTGACTATAACATAATATTTACGCATCTGAGCAGTGTAGTCTACTTGAAATTTATGTTCCACTAAACTCATCGGGAGTCGTTTCGGGCCTCGAAACCAAAACCCATCAATTTATCTTTACCTTGTTCCCATCACATTCGAAAGTACTAGTGCTACAATTAAGTGCAAGCCTGCTCACACCTACTAGTACGTACCAAACCTGAACGTGTTCCCACTATGCAGGTATTAGTACTAGTGCTAGTACTTAGGTTATAAAAAGGGGAACTACATAACCGAAAATTACTCTACCTTTCCTCCTCATAAGTGCTTTTTCTTCGTCCGTCCTTGCCATGTCCGGTGCGCAGAGCTCTAGGTCGAGAACTACTCGTAACAAGGGAGCGGCAACCAAGGCTGCGTAAAAAAAGAGGGCTCGGCGCCACGCAAAGACCTCGAAAGATCTATCATGGTCTGGCGATGGCTCCTAGGAGCGCCCTAGCCGCGGAGGCGAACATGCCGAGCTGGCGGCGCTGGAGTCGTTATCCCTCAATGGCATGCCCGATCAGCTCAATAAGCACCTCAATAAGCAGAAGGAGTTCATCCACCTCTTGGTGGAGCTGCTGAAGGAGAGCCTCGACGACATGCCCGCTGAGCTCAATAAGCAGGGGGAGTTGACCATCGGCTTGGTGATGCTGCTAAAGAAGAGCATTGCCTCGGGGAAGAAGGCGACCGGCGAAATCCTGCAACTTTAGGAGGACAAGGCGAAGCTCTGCCACGAGCTCGACCTGCTAATGGAGAAGAACACCGGCTGGAAGAAGCTGCATGAGAGTAGTAGTTCCTCGATGAAGATGCTGCAGGCCCTCATCATGGAACAGAAGGAGGAGTTGGCGAAGCTCCGCATCGAGCACCCGGCTACTGTCAAGGTACGTAATGCGGCCATGGAACAGATGATGAAGGCTCGCGTCGAGAAATCCTGCCTCATGGACAGAATGAAGAAGATGGCGGAGGAGACGCGCAAGGAGATGGAGGTCATGGAGGCGATGAAGAAGCAGTTACGACTCCGTGGCGAATTAGATCATTTGGGGGTGATAATCTTCCTTCTTCTTTTGCTCCTGTGTTTCTTGTTTTGCTATGGGTGTTTCGCGCACGTGTCACATTCTCTGCGAGGCATGAATAGAACAATGCTAACAATGAGATGACTAGCAAATTAGATCATTTTTATCACCATATGGCACTGGGCTGCCGTGTTTTGTGCTCCTCCGTCATAGTACTACTCTAGTGGAAAACTTGAGTATACCGCACGGTTCTTTGCTCCTCCTCAGGTCGTCGGCACATTTATACGAGCAGTCAAATCACAAGGCCCTGCCTTCCAGTAGTAATGAGCCGTCAAATCACAAAGGCCCTCGCCTCTCATGAAAAGGGCCAAGCCAGACTGCCCCGCCCTCTAGCCTTTTAAAAAATGCATACATTTGTACAGTAGTAGTATCGATGGATTGCGCCATGGAGCAAAACTAACAAGATGAAATTAAAGAAAAAGGTGGTACATATAGAGAGCGCTCGTCGCCAAATTATGCATATACTATATGACACTACCCACTATGAAGGTACTAGTAACATAGACTCGTCGCCAAATTATGCATATACTACATGACACTCTCCACTATGACCAGCCAAAGTCGAGGCACGGATACCAACGAGGGCCTGGTTGTGTCTATACTTGGACAACTCACCCGACTACATGCGCACCAGGCAGACGAAGCTTGTGTCGTATTGGTGCCTTGTGCGGCCCACACATTAACCAAAACCTCGTGCCTCCATCTTAGCCTCCGCGTTTTAAACTTCTCAATCTCAAGGCCAAGGAGCAACGTCAAACCTATGATAGAGCCAATCGGATGGTTGAGAACACTACAATTCGTAGATCAAATGCGTGTGTGAGAGAGGACGAGTGCGTGCGTGCACCTCTTCTCAGAGTACAAGTGTATGTGGGTGGCATCGACCTAGGGAGAAGTGATGGTGCATGCGAGAAGTCCCGAGAGATAGGTGTAATGCGTTTGAAAAAAAGACTAGTCTATAGCTCACCACGAGGCTATTCCTGTCGAACGCCAAGCGTAAGATATGTATTCGACGGTGCCAGTTTTTGCACGTACACAACAGTAGAAAAAGAACTAGTACCATGGCATATGCTACACCATGGCCGAGAAAATGTGCCAATGTTACGCCATCCGAGAATAGTGCCGCACTTTGAAACTAGAACCGTTAATAAATTTTAAGCGCATCTCGTCAGATTCAAAATTACTACTACTACTACCACGCTATATTTAATCGCAAACCTGTTCACACCGATCACAACCTAAACGGTTTCCCACTTAGGAGCGTATTAGTAGTACTCGGTTATAAATACTACTATGCTAAGATGACTGCACATTCCTCCTCAACTCCTCATCCACAAAAAACAATCAAGTCAATCAAGCCACGACCAGCGTGAGTTCTGGGTTGAGAGATTTCCACCAGGGAGAGGTGAGCATGGAAGAGGAAGCACGAGAGATGTCCCGCCTCACTGCGAAAGCAGCCGACATGTCCCGCCGCGCCGCAGTAGCAACACAGAGGTCCTGCCGTGTTGTCGATGTAGCAGACTGGTCCGGCCACACCGCAGAAGCAGCAGAGATGTCCCGCTGCGCCCCCAAGCAGCGCGGAGGTCCCGCCGCGCCGCGGCGGCCTGGGAAAATTTCTCGTGGGGAGGCGAGGAATCTTACAGGCGCATGCATGCGATGGTCCATAGCCAGATGGATCAGATCTCCGGCTGGGCGAGGTTGCAGGACGAGGCTACCGGTGTCATCCGGCAACTAGGGGAGGGCAATGTGAAGCTCCGGGGCGAGCGTGACCTGCTGAGGGCGAAGATCACTGGAAGGGCGAAGCAGGAGGAGGAGACCGCTGCCTTGTTGCAGAGGACATGCGTCATCATCAAGAAACTTATGGACGAGAATGCCATGCTCCACATCGAGCACAACAGGCTGGTGAAGGAATCCATGGATGCTGCCAAGCAGTGTATTAAGGACATGAAACTGATGAAAGAGATCATCGCCCGCTGCGAGAACTAGTCTCTGCGACCTGTAGCGCATAAAGAAAGTAGAGATCAGCGAGCCAGATCATTGTATGCGTCTTCCTTCTTCTTTTGCCCTTGTGTATTTCGGGCGTAGCGGCATGTGGCTTTTTTAATTATCTTCATAATTATGTAAGACAATTATTATCCACTCTTGTCGTCCTTATATATATTCATCAGTCTTGCTATAAGTCGTAGTAGATGCTATATAGGTCCGCCGGATCTTACATCAAGATCCGTGCAAAATTTTCTTTTCAGATTTTCTTTTTTCTCTCTTAAATCTCAGTCGAGTGAGATATTTGAGATATTTCCACGCCATTAAACAAAGGCTCGGGTGCCATTAATGGAGACCTTGGGAGAGAGGTGGACGACAGATGGAGGTCAAAGGGCTCTCCTCCCGATAAGCACGCGCAGGGGTCTGATCGCACGCCTCCCATACTCAAATAGCTACCCTGTATGGCGCCTCCTAGCTAATAAAAAAGGGGACGTGTGGCGGCACGTAAATGGTAAATAGAACGCCCATGGTTTAAATAATACTTGTGTTTCTGATTGTAACGTGACAACACTTGTTCCAAAATGACTTTGTTGATTGTTAATGTGTGCGCCTTTGCAAATCAGACAGCAAAATTACCACAGCATGTTGGTGCCGTGTCATGACACCTAGCCAAGTTTCATGATTTTCATGCGTGTTTCAGATTTACAGGAATTAAAAAACCAAGTTTCTCAATGTTTCCAGCCGAGCCATGACGCCCAGATGTTTGAATTTCATTCCCATTTCTGGCATGGGACCTAGAAATTTACCCGAGGACACACATGTGATTTTTCAACCAGCTTTGGTGCACTGGAGCATGTGCTTGTATTTAGAATTTGAATTATGCACACAAAGGTGACACGTTCCCTCTCAGAACCACGAGCCTTCTCGAGAGAAGCTCCGGTTTGCAAGAACTTATACCAAAACTTGTTCCTATTCTGCAATTTTTTTACCACAGCATGGTAGTACCATGACATGACACCATGCCAAGTTTCATGATTTTCAGGCGTGTTTTGGATTTACAAGAATTTTAAAACCAAGCTTCTCAATGTTCTCGGCCAAACCACGACGCCCAGATGTTTGAATTTCATTCCCATTTCTTGCATGGGACCTAGAAATTCACCCAAGGACACACATGTGATTTTTCAATCAACTTTCGTGCACGGGAGCATGTGCTTGTAGTTCAAATTTGAATTATGCACATTAAATGACCAGAAACTCAATTAATGTATAAAAAAGGCCAAACGAACCCGGAATAATTCCAAAATTTAACAGGGCACTCATATAGTTCTATGTTGCCTCTGTAAAGAAAATCTGGGGGGAGGCAGCGTATATTGTTTTGCACACAAAGGTATAAAGAAATAAATAAATTAGCATACCTATTTAATTCTTGGGTTCTTATTATTTATGCCACTAGTTGTGTATCACTACTCAGTTTTGCCATTAGAAGTTACAGCTACTCAAAAAATGCCATCGATCCGTGAGATGCCTGCTCAAAAATGCAATTAGATATCTAAAAAATGCCATCGTTAAGTTAGATGTTTGCTCAGAAATGCCATTAGACATTGTTATTTTCATGTCAAACCTGTTGACCATGTTACATGACAAAAATAAGCTGATTCTCACAATGATAAGTTAATGGTGTCCAGCACAACACACCCCTCAAATAAAACTAAGCAACCTGGAATTCTTTGACAAAACTAAGCACCCTGAAATTCTTTGACAACTAAACTGCTGGCTATATGATGTTGGCCATATATATTGTACGTATATAATGTGAAGAAACGAGTGGTAGTACTATACCAACTAAAAGATGAAATGTACGAAATATAACAAGAAGAAACATAACATAGTTCTGCTGGGGGCTCAACACAACACACCCCTCAAATAAAGCTAAGCACACCAGAAATTAAACTAAGCAACTAATCCGGTAGACACTGCATTAGAACCACCATGAGCAACGACACTGCCACCTTACTCGGAGTCCTCGTCCATGTCCTCGACTTCGTCCTTGTCCCTCTTCCTCTTGGGTGATACTTCTTTGCTTGAACCGCACACTTGGCTCTTGCTCTTCATCCAACCCTTGTAGATATTGAAACAAAGGCAGCCATCCATTGCAGCGTAGTGGATGTGGTCTATATCTAGTACAGTCCACTGCCATGCATGATGAAACATGTGCGGAGGTTTCTTTAGTTCACCGTACGAAGGATGAACCAGGGCTCATGCCAGGGTCATCATTGAAGGCTGATCAAGGGAGGGCGCCAACCCTTCCTTCTGGAGGTCGAAGGGGTCGCCTACAATGAGGCCTATCTGACCCAGGATTTCTTTGTCGTTCCTAAAGTCTATAGTAACGAATTTGACTCTGCCGCCCTTGAGGAACTTCTTAAATTCCCCGCACTCAACGTCGGCATGGCATATGTGGTAGACCAAGCATAAGTCATGCATGCAAACCTGGATCACGACGGGCTTCTTCTTCTCTGCCTCCTTTAGATTCTTCTCGCTTCCCATGATTGTGGTGTACTCAACATCTAGCCCAGCGACCCACTCATCATTTGAGTTTTCAAACATGCGTTTGAAGCGAGCAAGGCATTCTTTCATCGTTGCGGAAGAATGGGTGTAGATGACGTTGAATTCATCGCCGGTGATGGTTCTAACCTTGTACTCACTGCCGATCATGGAGATTTGGGACACCATGGATTTGGGAGGAGGGTTAGGATTAGTGGAACTGCCGTAATGTGAAAGGACGGGACGACTAGGAGCGGTTTGTCGATTGTAAAAATGTCGAGTGGGGGGGGGGCCGTGCGAATGGCAGGGTAGTGGCTTTCCTCATGGATAAATTGATTCATGCACAGTACTATGGGGGCCCAATTAGATGTCATGTCTACTCGACGCCCAATTAAATGGCTTTCGATATCATGTCAAGCGTCGGGAAAATTACAGGTGATACGAAGATTTCCATTCTCCCATGATACGGGCTTCCGAGAGCCCTTGGATCTGAGATCGAACGGTTGCATGGCGTGATTCTAGACCTATGGGTGAATATCCTATCCTGGAGGGTTATTCTGCAAATTTTCAGCAATTTAGCATGCGACCGTTCGATCTCAGATCCAAGGGCTGCCAACAGCCCGTATCATGGTTGCGCCTACCACAACCGTTGCCTCGCTCGCGCGGTCGCGCCCTTGGAGATTTAACACGGTGCGTTAGGCTATCTGATGTTGGCATGTCATACATAGTCATCACTTAGTCACTCATACAACAAGGTTAGCTATAAGAGTATTTTTTGTTTACTTCTCTCTATCTCTTTCTTCGTAGTATTTATTGCATTTGCCAAGGAGTGACCTCTTTCAATGAAATGGTGCTTAGATGAGGTGCTATGTGCATTAAATGGCTTAGCAACTCAAGTCCCCAATGCATATGTGCTTAGTTTTTTGTTGCTAAGTTTGCTTCATCTAGGTACACGTGCTTATCACCGTTTCTTCCTGGGGTCACCAAACTAGTCTCTCTCTTCTTAATTAACTTGCCACATCAGAATTTATGCCTATGTGGAAGGCTTAGCACCTGTAGGATCAAGTACAATAGTGGGCTATAAGCCCGCTTTACATGGAATTTTTGCATACGTGGGGGGAAGTGTTGGGGAACATAGTAATTTCAAAAAATTTCCTACGCACACGCAGGATCATGGTGATGCATAGCAACGAGAGGGGAGAGTGTCGTCCACGTACCCTCGTAGACCGTTAAGCGGAAGCGTTATGACAACGCGGTTGATGTAGTCGTACGTCTTCACGATCGACCGATCCTCAGTACCGAACGTACGGCACCTCCGCGTTCAGCACACGTTCGGCTCGGTGATGTCCCGCGAACTCACGATCCAGTAGAGCTCGGGGAAGAGTTTCGTCAGCACGACGGTGTGGTGACGATGTTGATGAAGCTACCGTAGCAGGGCTTTGCCTAAACACCACTACAGTACGACCCAGGTGGATTATGGTGGAGGGGGGCACCGCACACGGCTGGGAGAGATCTTTGTGATCAACTTATGTGTCTAGAGGTGCCCCTGCCCCCGTATATAAAGGAACAAGGGGGGAGAAGCGGCCGGCCAGGAGGAGGCGCGCCAGGAGGAGTCCTACTCACACCGGGAGTAGGACTCCCTCCTTTCCTAGTTAGAATAGGAGAAGGGGGAAGGAGGAGGGAGAGAGGAAGGAAAGGGGGGCGCCGCCCCCCTCCTTGTCCAATTCGGACTAGAGGGAGAGGGGCGCGCGGCCTGCCCTGACAGCCCCTCCTCTCTTCCACTAAGGCCCATCTTGGCCGATTAAACCCTCGGGGAGGGGGGGGGGTCCGGTAACCCCCGGTACTCCGGTAAAATCCCGATTTCACCCGGAACACATATCCAGATATAGGTTTCCAATATATAAATCTTTATGTCTCGACCATTTCGAGACTCCTCGTCATGTCCGTGATCACATCTGGGACTCCGAAATACCATCGGTACATCAAAACATATAAACTCATAAAACCAATCATCACAGAACTATAAGCGTGCGGACCCTACGGGTTCGAGAACTATGTAGACATGACCGAGACACGTCTCCGGTCAATAACCAATAGCGTAACCTGGATGCTCATATTGGTTCCTACATATTCTATGAAGATCTTTATCGGTCAAACCGCACAACACTATACGTTGTTCTCTTTGTCATCGGTATGTTACTTGCCCGAGATTTGATCGTCGGTATCCAAATACCTAGTTCAATCTCGTTACCGGCGAGTCTCTTTACTCGTTCCGTAATACATCATCCCGTAACTAACTCATTAGTTATCATGCTTGCAAGGCTTATAGTGATGTGTATTACCGAGAGGGCCCAAAGATACCTCTCCGACGATCGGAGTGACAAATCCTAATCTTGATCTATGCCAACTCAACAAGTACCATCGGAGACACCTGTAGAGCACCTTTATAATCACCCAGTTACATTGTGACATTTGGTAGCACACAAAGTGTTCCTCTGGTATTCGGGAGTTGCGTAATCTCATAGTCATAAGAACATGTATAAGTCATGAAGAAAGCAATAGCAGTAAAGATACGATCAAGTGCTAAGCTAACGGAATGGGTCAAGTCAATCACATCATTCTCCTAATGATGTGATCTCATTGATCAAATAACAACTCATGTCTATGGTTAGGAAACTTAACCATCTTTGATCAATGAGCTAGTGAAGTAGAGGCATACTAGTGACACTATGTTTGTCTATGTATTCACACATGTATTATGTTTGTGGTTAATACAATTCTAGCATGAATAATAAACATTTATCATGAAATAAGGAAATAAATAATAACTTTATTATTGCTTCTAGGCCATATTTCCTTCAGTCTCCCACTTGCACTAGAGTCAATAATCTAGTTCACATCTTTATGTGATGAGTTCACATCTCCATGTGAATAGTACCCAAAGGGTTTACTAGAGTCTATAATCTAGTTCACATCGCTATGTGATTAACACCCAAAGAGTGATCATGTTTTTCTTGTGAGAGAAGTTTAGTCTACCGGTCTGCAACATTCAGATCCGTATGTATTTCGCAAATTTCTATGTCTACAATGCTCTGCACATAGCTACTCTAGCTAATTGCTCCCGCTTTCAATATGTATCTAGATTGAGACTTAGAGTCATCTAGATCGATGTAAAAAGCTTGCATCGACGTAACTCTTTACGACGAACTCTTTTATCACCTCCATAACTGAGAAATATTTCCTTAGTCCTCTAAGGATAATTTTGACCGCTGTCCAGTGATCTACTCCTAGATCACTATTGTACTCCCTTGCCAGAAAGATGCTAAGGTATACAATAGGACCGGTAAACATCATAGCATACTTTATAGAACCTATGACTGAGGCATATGGAATGACTTATCATTCTCTTTCTATTTTCTGCCGTGGTCGGGTTTTTGAGTCTTTACTCAACTTCACACCTTGCAACACAGGCAAGAACTCCTTCTTTGACTGTTCCATTTTGAACTACTTCAAAATCTTGTCAAGGTATGTACTCATTGAAATAACTTATCAAGTGTCTTGATCTATCTCTATAGATCTTGATGCTCAATGTGTAAGCAGCTTCATCGAGGTCTTTGTTTGAAAAACTCCTTTCAAATACTCCTTTATGCTTTCCAGAAAATTCTGCATTCTTTCCGATCAACAATATGTCATTCACATATACTTATCAAAAATGCTGTAGTGCTCCCACTCACTTTCTTGTAAATACAGGCTTCACTGCAAGTCTGTATAAAACCATATGCTTTGATCACTTTATCAAAGCATATATTCCAACTCCGAGATGCTTGCACCAGTCCATAGATGGATCACTGGAGCTTGCTCACTTTGTTAGCACCTTTAGGATTGACAAAACCTTCTGGTTGCATCATATACAACTCTTCTTTAAGAAATCCATTAAGGAATGTAGTTTTGACATCCATTTGCCAGATTTCATAAAATGTGGCAATTTGCTAACATGATTCGGATAGACTTAAGCATCGCTACGAGTGAGAAAACCTCATCGTAGTCAACACCTTGAACTTTGTCAAAACCTTTTTTGACAAGTCTAGCTTTGTAGATCGTAACACTACTATCAGTGTCCGTCTTCCTCTTGAAGATCCATTTATTTTCTATGGCTTGCCGATCATCGGGCAAGTCAACCAAAGTCCACACTTTGTTCTCATACATGGATCAAATCTCAGATTTCATGGCTTCAAGCCATTTTGCGGAATCTGGGCTCATCATCGCTTCCTCATAGTTTGTAGGTTCATCATGGTCAAGTAACATGACCTCTAGAACTGGATTACCGTACCACTCTGGTGCGAATCTTGCTCTGGTTGACCTACGAGGTTCGGTAGTAACTTGATCTGAAGTTACATGATCATCATCATTAGCTTCCTCACTAATTGGTGTAGGAGTCACACAAATAGATTTCTGTGATGATCTACTTTCCAATAAGAGAGCCGGTACAGTTACCTCATCAAGTTCTACTTTCCTCCCACTCACTTCTTTCGAGAGAAACTCCTTCTCTAGAAAGGATCCATTCTCAGCAACAAATATCTTTCCTTTGGATCTGTGATAGAAGGTGTAACAAACAGTTACTTTTGGGTATCCTATGAAGACGCACTTCTCTAACTTGGGTTTGAGCTTATCAAGATGAAACTTTTTCACATAAGCATCGCAACCCCAAACTTTAAGAAATGACAGCTTAGGTTTCTTGCTAAACCACAGTGCATACAATGTCATCTTAATGGATTTAGATGATGCCCTTTTTAATGTGAATGCAGTTGTCTCTAATGCATAACCCCATCACTATAGTGGTTAATCGGTAAGAAACATCATAGATTACACTATATCCAGTAATAGTACGGTTATGACATTCGGACACACCATTATGCTGTGGTGTTCCAGGTGGCACGATTTTGTGAAACTATTCCACATTGTTTTAATTGAAGACCAAATTCGTAACTCAAATATTTGTCGAAATATGGCGCATCACCGATACCGGATACCTGTCCGGTACCCCGAAGAAGTCGTCTGAAGACTGGCCTTCAGAATGGTTTTATATGGAGGACGTTCCCCTTCGGACCCTGTTCGGCGAGCTCTTCCTGAGTTCAACAATGCTCCTCTGAAGAGGCGCCGAAGTTGGCACCCACGGAGCCCCCAGGTGGAAGACAACAGAGAAGTCCTCTATCTGATGAACCGGATCAAAGCTCTGGCTCAATCAGGATTGACAATAATCGAAGTTATGTCGATTTGCATAATGCGGGGAGTGCAACCACTTCAGTATCGTGGGCACCCCTTGTGGTGTTATAACGGGGTGGATGACGCCACCCGCTGCGGGCGTAAGGGTCCAGACAATGTTGCCGCTTTAGCAAAAATTCTGTCTGAATTGTTCAAGGGTGAGGAAGAGGAGTTCACCCGCATCAAGCCAGGGGATGGATTCTCCATGTACAATCCTCCAAGCTGGGTAAGTTATATCTCCCTGCTCCCATTTTTCCCGGATTCTTTGTCGTAAGTATTCACCTTGCCACTTTGCGGCAGGAACTGCGAAAAGCCATAAAGGAGGTCAGCAGCCCTTCTCCACAACCAGAGGACCCTAACTGGGCCCTCGACTCCGGACTTGAAGAAGATTCGGTTATATTCGTGGAGCTGATAGACCGGTAGTTCTATCAGTTAAGCTGCGACGATGCCATGGTGGCCATTACGGCCGACTATCCCGGACTGCTCCCTGCATCGCACGTAAGAAAAACCAAAAATCCCAACTCCAAAACTAGGATCCCCTTTTAGACACTTCACCCACCATATACACATGGCATTTTTACAGGGAAGGCATTCGGGACGCCCTGCCGAACCCGCAGCAATGCGCCAACAGGAGCCACCGAGGCCAGGTAGGCCAAAAAGGAAGTCGATCAGGACAGAGACGCCGACGCAAAGGTATAACAAACCCCGCTCCGTGGTTGTCGTCTTTCTCAAAATATAATGACGCCCGTGTTTCTTTATCAGAAAAAATGCTCGTCGGAATATGTCCGGCGATGTTACTAATCACTCTTCCACCAGCCGGGCGCCAGGACCGGACATAGAGGCAGAAGCCGATATGGGGCAGGCGCCAGATAACCCCCCTACAGAGGATGCAGATAGATTATCCGCTACAAACTCAGAGGTGGAAAGTGCCATGAATCATAGGCACCGCTGGGCCGTACTCCGTGACGCTTGTTTCTCACCAGAGGCATTTGATGCCTTTAATTCTGGAGAGGCATACCTCCGAGCTGCTCAAGATGGTCTAGCCAGAGCCACGGATCAGTATGTAAAGGATGTACGGGTAAGTAAATCTGACGATTTATATGTATCAGTAGCCCCTGAGACTTGAAACAGTTAGCAGAACTGATTTAAGGATCATCTTTATTGTGCAGGTTCTTACAGAGAAGAATACTAGGCTGTCACAGGAGCTAGAGGAATGCAAGACCCAACTGCGGGCTGCTGTGGCCGCATTGCAGGAACCGAAAAAGTCACCTGCTGGTAACATTTACTTTAAAGAATGATGGTTACCATATAATGTGCGACATGGCTGCAGATCTAACAATAGATGCTGTAGATGAATCCGGAGAAAATCCGGAGGACCGGCATGTTATGCGACAGCTAGAAGCTGGCAAACGCGTGCTGACTGAGGTTAGGTGGGGGAAAACAATCTCCAAGACGCCAATATTAAGATGAGCGTGGAACTAAAAGATGTTCGGGGCCAGCTTGCAGACTCCGAGAAGGAGAATAAGCGGCTTCGGCGCGGCATTTTCAGTAAGTGCTTGAACAAATCCTTTTAAAGGAGTTCGGCGAAGAAGCCGACTAACAGCGTTATATCTGTAGGTATGCTGACGGGTCGTCCCACGGAGGAAATGCCCATGTCTGCGGGTGATCTTCTATCCGAGCTGTCACATCTGCAGGAACAAGTTCGGCAGGTGATGTAGGGTATTGCCCAGGCCTTGTGGCCGTCCGCCTCCCTGCCAGAGGGCGTTGCAGAGCTTGCGGAGAAGCTCAAGGGAGCACGGCGGCGCTTCCAATTATGGAATATATCAGCCTGCCGACAAGGTGCCAGAGAAGCCTGGGCCATGGTGAAGACGTGGTATACCGAGGCATACCCAAATCACATGGCCGAGGTCGGACCTATGGGGCCCAACGGAAAAGAGATCCCCGTTAGCTTAGTTTATGGGCAAGTAGAATTAGCCGCAAAGTATTCCCAACAGGATTGTAAGCTAGACCGCCTGTTGGATGGTATAGAAGAGGAATTTAGTCAGTCTGCATGACTATGTAATGAAAGTGACATGTATAATGCCTTCTAGCCGGATTGTAGATCATTTGTCTTGGCGGACCTTTTCGCTTCAACCTCAGGACCCGATAGTCCGGAGTGTATCCGAATACCCGCGCAGTTATATAAGAACCGGGGCATGCGTGGAGACCAGGCGTAGGGGTCATAAGTGCTTGAACAGACAAGTGCCCAACTAGTTATGTTATATTACATGGGTAGTAAGAAACATCTTCCAGGGAGAATAGTTCTGTTAAGGGTTCCTTTCCCTGGGTAAGCATGCCCTAAAGTGCATGTCCGGACTACAATAGGAAACGCAGGAAAAACATCTGGGGGCAGATATGGAAAATAAATAAAAATCATCTTTTGTTCACCGACCAAATATTTCCTTAAGAACGCTAGCTTTCGGCTTCACCCAGTCTGAGGTACACATCCAGCTAACCCAGCAGTAACAATCGCAGAGGTGCTCCCCTTATGCCCTAGCCGAATTAACGGGAATGTAGGGCATAAATACAAGAGCCAGGCAACCCAGCTTGGACAAAACTTAAGTCATATTGATGCATATAATGGAAAAAAAGGTACATGTGGAAGCATAACACATGTGCGGGGCACGAGGCCCAAATAAATAATCAAGCTTCGGTGAAAGAAGCCCCCAGGTATGATGAGTGCGGCTAGTGCATTTGTAATGTGCAAACGAGGCGCAAGATGGCCTTTGAAGGCCTGGAGAAAGAATAAAAGAAAGAAAGAAAAACAAGATAGATAATGTATAAAAAATGGACAGAGGAAGGGGATGAACACAGGGTCCGACGCTAGGCGTAGAATCTTCGGAGCCTGGCCGTGTTCCATGGGTTCGGCTCGAGTCGATTAGTTGATGCATCCCACAGTCGGTAGGCTCCACTGGTCAGAACTTGGTCAATAATGAAGGGACCTTCCCATTTGGGCTCGAGCTTGTTCTTTTTCTTATCCTGCAGACGTAGAACTAGTTTGCCAATGTTATAAGTTTTGGCCCGTACTTCTCTGCTTTGGTATCTGCGAGCCTGTTGCTGATAAAATGCAGAACGAGCTTTTGCCACATCGCGCTCCTCCTACAAGGTTTCCAGACTGTCCTGCCGATCAAGCTTGGCTTCTCTTTCTTCGTACATGCGCACTCGAGGTGAGTCATGAATTATGTCACAGGCCAAGACTGCCTCTGCGCCGTACACCAGAAAGAAGGGTGTATATCCGGTACTACGGTTTGGTGTGGTCCGCAGCCCCCAGAGTACGGAGTCGAGATCCTCTACCTAGTGCATGTTAGACTCCGTTAAGGACTGAACTAGCCTGGGTTTAATGCCGCTCATTATAAGACCATTCGCATGCTCCACTTGACCGTTGGTTTGTGGGTGATAGACCGAAGCATAATCGAGCCTGATGCCCATTTTGCTGCACCAGAGTTTTACCTCATCGACAGTAAAGTTTGTGCCGTTTTAAGTGATGATGCTGTGAGGGACGCCATAACGGTGTACGACCCCGGATATGAAGTCTATCACCGGTCCGGATTCGGCTATTTTAACAGGTTTGGCCTCTATCCATTTGGTGAATTTATCCACCATGACCAGTAAGTATTTTTTCTTGTGGGTTCCCCCTTTAAGGGGTCCAACCATGTCAAGCCCCCAGACCGCGAAGGGCCACGTAATGGGGATTGTTTGGAGGGCGGTGGGTGGCATGTGGCTTTGATTTGCAAAGAGCTGGCAACCGGCGCAATGTTGGACCAAGTCCTGTGCATCTGCCCGGGCCGTTGGCCAATAGAATCCTGTACGGAAGGCCTTGCTGACAAGAGCCCGGGCTGCGGCATGGTGACCGCCGAGTCCAGCGTGAATTTCTGCCAAAAGATTCCGTCCTTCCTCTTTGGAGATACACCATTGAAGGACTCCGGTAGTGCTTTTTTATACAATTCTCCCTCATGGACCCTGTAGGCCTTAGATCGCCGCACTATGCAGCGTGCCTTATTTTGGTCCTCCGGAAGTTCCTGCCTAGTTAGGTAGGCCAGGAATGGTTCTTTCCACGGGGCTATGATGGCCATTATTACGTGGGCCAAAGGTGTTATTTCAATGGCGGAGCCTCCGATTATGTCAGAGTGTTCAGTATCGGGTATTTTGGCCGGGTCCGAATTATTATTACCGGTGTCCCCTTCCCATACTACGGATGGCTTGAACAGCCTCTCCAGAAATATGTTGGGGGGGACCGCATCGCGTTTTGCACCGATGCGGGCAAGGATATCCGCCGCCTGATTGTTTTCCTGAGCCACATGATGAAATTCGAGCCCCTCGAATCGAGCTGACTTTTTAGGACGACATTGCGATAGGCCGCCATTTTCGGATCCTTGGCATCAAAGTCTCCATTTATTTGGGATATTGCTAGGTTCGAATCCCCCCGCACCTCTAGGCGTTGAATGCCCATGGATACTGCCATCCGGAGACCATGTAAAAGGGCCTCATATTCGGCTGCGTTGTTGGAGTCCGTATACATTATCTGGAGTATGTATTGAACTGTATCTCCGGTTGGGGACGTCAAAACGATGCCAGCCCCCAGACCAGCCAACATTTTGGAGCCGTTAAAGTGCATGATCCAGTTGGAATATGCCCCGTACTCTTTAGGGAGTTCGGCTTTCGTCCATTTGGCGACAAAGTCGGCCAGTACTTGCGACTTAATGGCTCGCCATGGCTTGTAAGTTATGTCGAACGGGAGGAGCTCAATGGCCCATTTGGCAATCCGGCCCGTGGCGTCGCGGTTGTTTATAATATCATTAAGTGGCACTTCCGAGGCTACTGTTATCGAACACTCTTGAAAGTAGTGTCGCAGTTTCTGGGATGCCATGAATACCACGGATGTTATCTTTCGATAATGCGGGTACCGTGACTTGCATGGAGTAAGGACAGTGGATACATAATAGACCGGCTTTTAAAGGGGGAATTTATGACTGTCCGTTTCTCATTCGACGACGAGCACTGCGCTCACAACTTGATGGGTTGCCGCAATGTATAACATCATTGGTTCGCCAATGTTTGGTGCGGCCAGGACTGGGTTGGTTGCTAATATGGCTTTCATTTCTTCCAATCCGGCTGTGGCGGCATCCGTCCACTTGAAGTGTTCGGTGCGCCGTAGGAGGCGATAAAGGGGTAATGCCTTTTCTCCCATGCGGGAGATAAAGAGGCTTAGAGCCGCCACACATCCGGTTAATTTCTGGATTTGTTTGAGGTCTGTTGGGATATCCAACTGTGACAGAGCTTGGATCTTGGCCGGATTTGCTTCAATTCCTCTGTCGGATACAATGAAGCCCAGGAGCTTTCCGGCAGGCACGTCAAAAACACATTTTTCTGGGTTGAGCTTCATCCTTGCGACGCACGGTACACCTCGTTTGCCACCTACTCGACCCTAGTGTCACTGATAAATGAAGTAATAATATAGTTAAAATAGAGCAAATGTCCTCTCTATCATTTCATTTCCAATGTAGATAAATAAAGTGCTTCTGTTTGTTAATGTATGTTTCATCAACTAGTCCCATTGTTAATGTTTAAGAATTTCTGCAAACTGGGGTGCTTAATTTTAGTTGATCTGCACAAAAATAGAGATTTGAATGTCTCAAGGCCCCTCCTTGTACTATCGCTGTACACTGATGTTCATCACTGGCAGAAGGTGTATCAGGGAGACTTGGGACGATTTTCAATATGAGGCGTGGCGTACCGTATGAGGCATCGCAGGGCCCATCTTGCCCTCGCAGCATGGCATACTATGATACTATTGCAATATTTTATTCTATTTATTTTGCATGTTTCATCAACTAGTGCTACTATAATGTAATCACACTTTTTTCATTATCTGTGTAAACAGGGTTATTCAGCTGCATTTTGGTGGAACTGCACAAATGTATAGATGGAACCGGCATATATGCAGAGTGCGATGTGTGCCAAGTAAAAATTACCGACACCAACCATGATCCATGCACGCATTGGCATCCACCACCACCGGTGGGATGTGTGGCGCTCTCTGTGGACGGATCTTTCTCGGCAGCAAATCCTCTAACCAAATACTAGTAGCTTATATTGGCAGTTTTCTAGGGAGTACTCTTTTCTGAAAGAAGCACCAATCTATTTTTCTTTATTTGTACACAGTGTCACAACTTTGACCCAAAGGTCCAGAGCTATTTAAGGGTGATTGGCGTAGTACTCGAAGACTGATTATAATCATGATTTTCATTAGCTGTCACATTGATTGTAAGCATGAGCATGTAGAAGATTAGGTTAGTGCGAAGCTTACCTTAAACCCTACCGCCGCCGTTGAAACGAGGCGAGCGTCGAGGGAACCGTGGGGAAGCGACTTCGCACCATCTGAACTCCTCTTGTGGTGGGAGAACGAATACTCCTGTGGCTCCGGCTGGCTCTGCACCCTCACGAACGACACATCGTACTCGATCGATTCGTTATCCTCTGGGCGCTCAACCTTTGACCTGTACACCCACAACCTCCACCTCACTTTCGCCTCGGGAAAATCTGTCTGCTCCATCGCCCAGAGGAGATACTCAATGAACTCGAAGGACTGCGGCGTGACTGCCGCCGAGGAGTGCATGTACATCGCCGCCCTCATCGCTGTCATCTCGCTCTTTCGCATACATTGCTACATGGCCCTCACCGTCCTCGAAATCTCCCACTCATTGTCAAACCAAGTAAGGATCTCCTTCATCCTGGCTAACTTTGCCTGGTCGCGCCGGTGATCTGCCTGATTCGCTGCTGCATCCTCTCCATAAATGTCCTTCTGAGTGGTCCGGTGCTAGCTTTGGAAGATGGGAGGAGATACGATGGCCTTGCAATAGAGAAGAGAGAGGAGATACGGTGGTTTTGGAATGGAAATGATGGAGAGGAGAGGAGGTGGTTTTGCAATGGAGAAGAGGGAGAGGCGACACGGTTGTTTTGGAATGGAGATGATGGAGAGGAGAGGAGGTGGTTTTGCAATGGAGAAGAGGGAATGGCGAGACGGTGGTTTTTGAATGGAGATGATGGAGAGGAGAGGAGGTGGTTTTGCAATGGAGAATAGGGAGAGGAGCGTGCGACAACGATTTAGGATTGGACGAGAGGGCCGACGCGCTGTGACTGGATCAAAATCAAAATCAATTTACCCTTCAATTAAGAAAGCGACCCCACATTAACTAGTATCCCTTTTATTCTGTGTCATAATTGACCATGATTTTCGCAAATAAAATATATGTTATATGTTTCAAAAATAATATAATTTGAAAGTACATTCAGATACGAACCAAACGATACAATTTTTGGTGACATGCATTCACATTTTGCTTGTCAAATACAGTACATGGTCAAACTTTGACCCAAAATACGCAAAACAAAAAAATACTTCCAAGACCAGCGCCGCTCTTCCGCTCTTCTCCTCTTAAACCACCGCCGCTCCTCTCCTGTTCCAATCTAAATCCAGCGCCGCTCCTCTCCTCTTCCATTTCAAAACCACCGCCCTCCTCTCCTGTTCCAATCCAAAACCAGCGTCGCTCCTCTCCCGTTCTAATCCAAAACCAGCGCCGCTCCTCTCCTCTTCCATTCAAAAACCACCGCCGACGAGTGAAGGTGCTGTGGAGAAGTAGATCGATGGTGGAGTACAACCGATACGTGAGGATCGCAGACGGCGACCCTGTGAAGCTAGCTAGGATCTTGGAGATACAGTCTTGGTTTGACAACAAGGACCAACTAGCGGTGACAGTGACATCCATGGCCAAATATCTGCAACAGAGCGAAAAGGCGACGATACTCCCAGAGGGAATCGCACGGGAGTACATAAAGATGCTCCTCTGGGCCATGGAGCAAACATATTCACCGAATCCGATCGCGAGGGAGCGGTGGTGGGAGTATCAATCCCAGATGGAGCATCCACCAGAGATTGAAGGATCGAGCATCTACAGGGTGCCGTTTGTGAGGGTGTCGTGCCAGAGTGAGCCGGTGGAGTCTTTGTCGACCGAACCCAACTACAAGAGGAGAAAAATAGTTGGCCCGGCGACGCTTCCCCGCTATCCTCTCCCTCGTCGTTCACATCGTCTCACGGGGCGGCTGTCTGCCCCCGAGGAATAGGAGGGACTGCCCCCAACCCAATAGTCGGGCAGGTTGTGAATTGTTAGGAGGAGCTTAGGGTTGTCAGTATTTGCAGGTTGTGAATTGTGTTTTGTGTTGTGTATTTTGAGAGTACTTTCAGATATGAATGTCTTTTGAATTTCAGATTTGCAGTATTGAGCATATGAAGTATTTTATGAATTCTAGAGATCTATTTTTAGCACTTAAAAATGTAGTTTCATCGGAGTATAAAAGTGCAGACAATGTGATTCTCAGAAGAAACTGCAAGTTTTAGATTCAGATAAGAAACTGCAAGTTCAGTTTCAGATAAGAAACCGCAACTTTCAGAGGCAGAGCATTTATATTAACACGACCTTTTCAAACAGTGTTAACATCATGTTGGAAGGTTTATTCATGGTCGAAACTGGAACTACCAGCCAGTTAACATCATGCTGATCAACATTCATGCATAACACATCTTCATATGATGCACAGTCAAAAAGATATGCTATTTTCAAAATGCCCACACAATGTCGAGTGTGCGAAAAACAGAGAAAACAAGGGACAAAGTTTTGGCAAGTGTTCGACGTGGTGTGCGTAGATGACAATTGGGACCCACATGTCAATATAGGAAGAGGCAAAATTTTTGGAGATATTTTCTCTGCACAGGTGCTACCTCTTTTAGCACTGCGTTGGTTTTCCCTGAAGAGGAAGGGATGATGCAGTAAAGTAGCATAAGTATTTCCCTCAGTTTTTGAGAACCAAGCTATCAATCCAGTAGGAGGCTACGCGCGAGTCCCTCGCACCTACACAAAATAAATAAATCCTCGCAACCAACACAAATAGGGGTTGTCAATCCCTATAGGGCCACTTACGAGAGTGAGATATGATAGATATGATAAGATAATATTTTTGGTATTTTTATGATAAAGATGCAAATTAAAATAAAGGCAAAGTAAATAACTAAGTACTAGGAGATCAATATGATAAAGATAGACCCGGGGCCATAGGTTTCACTAGTGGCTTCTCTCGAGAGCATACGTATTCTACGGTGGGTGAACAAATTACTGTTGAGCAATTGACAGAATTGAGCATAGTTATGAGAATATCTAGGTATGATCATGTATATAGGCATCACGTCCGAGACAAGTAGACCGACTCCTGCCTGCATCTACTATTATTATTCCACTCATCGACCGCTATCCAGCATGCATCTAGAGTATTAAGTTAAAACAGAGTAACGCCTTAAGCAAGATGACATGATGTAGAGGGATAGACTCATGCAATATGAAGAAAACCCCATCTTGTTATCCTCGATGGCAACAATACAATACGTGCCTTGCTGCTCTTACTGTCACCGGGAAAGGACACCGCAAGATTGAACCCAAAGTTAAGCACTTCCCCCATTGCAAGAAAGATCAATCTAGTAGGCCAAACCAAACTGATAATTTGAAGAGACTTGCAAAGATAACCAATCATACATAAAAGAATTCAGAGAAGATTCAAATATTATTCATAGATAGACTTGATCATAAACCCACAATTCATCGGTCTCAACAAACACACCGCAAAAAGAAGATTACATTGAATAGATCTCCACAAGAGAGGAGAGAACATTGTATTGAGATCCAAAAAGAGAGAAGAAGCCATCTAGCTACTAACTATGGACCCATAGGTCTGAGGTAAAACTACTCACACTTCATCGGAAGGGCTATGGTGTTGATGTAGAAGCCCTCCGTCATCAATGCCCCCTCCGGCGGAGCTCCGGAACAGGCCCCAAGATGGGATCTCATGGATACAGAAAGTTGCAGCGATGGAATTAGGGTTTTGGCTCCATATCTGATCGTTTGGGGGTACGTGGGTATATATAGGAGGAAGAAGTACGTCGGTGGAGCAACAGGGGGCCCACGAGGGTGGAGGGCGCGCCTGGGGGGGGTAGGCGCGCCCCCTACCCCGTGGCCTCCTGTTACGTGTCTTGATGTAGGGTCCAAGTCTCCTGAGTTGTATTCGATGAGAAAATCACGTTCCCGAAGGTTTCATTCCGTTCGGACTCCGTTTGATATTCCTTTTCTTCGAAACCCTAAAACAGGTAAAAAACAGCAATTCTGGGCTGGGCCTCCGGTTAATAGGTTAGTCCCAAAAATAATATAAAAGTGGATAATAAAGCCCAATAATGTCCAAAACAGTAGATAATATAGCATGGAGCAATCAAAAATTATAGATACGTTGGAGACGTATCAACAGGTGGAATCGAACCCGGGTGGAACAACTGTCGGGTAGTGTCACTCGGCCACTAGGCTAGTTCAGTTGTTTCGTTACTAATAAGGCACTTCCTGAGGTGGTCAGATCTCCTCCCTCGCCTTTGTGCGCTCGCCGTGACGCCGCTGTCTGTCATTGTGAACATGCTGAACAAACGAGAGGAATCTAGAGAGGACTGTACGTGGAGAGGCGGACAGTCGGGACCCACCAGGTCTATGGTCGTACGCAAGCAAGTGCATCATCGAAAAAATACTTCCTCCTAATGCTACTGACGTTGTGGCCCACGGGTTTGTCGACCTAGTTACATTTTTAGGAGATTCAACGTAGTTACTATAGGAGATAATTTCACAACAAAGCGGGGGAGCTGGTAGGTATCATTTATTATCACTGGGGCAGCAAGTATAAACTGGGTTTTGGGCTGCCCCGTCTAGGCTTTCTTTTTTAACATGCGCAGCCCACGACCTCGGATGGGAGTTTCATAGGCCTGTTTGTATTTTCTTGAGGGCCGTCATGTATCAACCGGCCTATGGACCTCGCATCCGGCCTATGGATCTCCCATCCGTGGTTTTATTTTTCCTGAAACATTGCAGCCCAATTTATGTATTTTTTTGAAGAAAACGCAAAGGTCTGTTCTATTTTTCTATATAAGAATAGGAATGCCTGGTCCAACTTATGTTTCCCTTCTAACTATATTATATATATTTAAATTATTTTATATGTTATTATATATTATTGTTATTGTCATCATATATTTAACAGATACTTACATATGTAAGAAAACAATATCCCACATCTTATTAACTTATAAAAATAATTTCTTAACAATAAAATAAAACCTTGGGACCACCTGCTCTCGCCTCCTGCTGCTAGTAGCTCTGCTTAGCACGCTTCGCTGTGAAGCGCTACTCCACCGTTGGCCAGGCCACCCCTCCACCCCTCCACACCTCCTGTTCTTCTCCATCGACTGCCGAACCACACCGCACCAGAACCAGTTAACCCTCGTACACCTCTCCATCCGCGACTCTACTCCCACATCTTCCCATCTCTGGCTCGTTGCTGTCCGGGGCATCGCCGTCGTCCACCACCTTGGATGTGCTCGGCGCGGAGTGGTCAACATGGTCAACGAACGACACCATCGGAAGTAGACTGTGCGTGGAGAGGCTGACAGCTGGGTCCACGGCCGCACGCAAGGAAATGCCTCCTTATTACGCGCAAAATAATGATTCCTCCACCTGACAGCTGGGACCCATCGGAAGGGCCTTTGTATTTCACGAAAAAACGTTCCCACCGCTAACAGGTCGGACCCACCAGCTATATCTTCGCACGCAAGGAAGTGCCTCCTTATTACGCACAAAAAATGAATACCCCCCTACTAGCTAGGACCCACAATAGTGGGAGGCTAACTTGTGGGCCAACTAAGTTGACGGGGACGGAGGGCTTTGTAAACTTAGTCAATATGAATGATTCTAGCTCTAGTGACCGTACGATGGCCATCCAATGGCCGTAGTGCTTCTTCAACCTCTGGTCTTCTTGCTCCAGCCGCCCAAACCAGCGCCTGTCGTGCCTCGTGGTCTGCCTCCCGTTGTCGGCTGCGATGCCACTGAGGCTTCACCGCCCCCTACTACTCCCACCACTGACCAGGCCATCCCTCTACTCACCCACACCCCCTGTTATTCTGTGGCGACGGCAGCCTCACACTGTAGCGAACCAGTGAACCCTCACACTCCTCTAAGCGTGGGCATCCACTGTTACGTCTTCCATGGCTCCGCGTCGTCCCCTTCCTAGGCCTCACTGTCGTCCACCGCCCTGGTGCTCTCGGCGCGGCGTGGTCAACGTGGTCAAGGAACGGCTTCCATTGGACGTGGACTGTATGTGGAGAGGCTGACAGCTGGGTCCACGGCCGCAACAAGGAAGTGCCTCCTAATTACGCGGAAAATAATGATCCCTCCACCTGACAGCAGGGACCCACCGGACGGGCAACCGCATTTCATGAAAAAATGTTTCCCCCTGACTGCTGGGACCTACCAGCGACATCTTCGCATGCAAGGAAGTGCGTCCGGGCAAAAAAATGATTCGCCCCCATGACTGTTGGGACCCACCAACTACATCTTCGCACGCAAGGAAGTGCCTGACAGTCGGGACCCACCTGGTCGAAGCGTACGTAGCATTGTCATTCTGGTCGCGAACGTGTACGTATATACTGGTCGATGTAGAGGCGCACACGTGTCGTAGTAGAGGCGCGCACGTAGCATGTACATGTACGTACATCGGCCAGTGTGCAAGAAAGAAAATACGGCCACGTACATACATACAGGCGGGGTCTCGAATGCCTACTCGCGCATACGTACGGCCAGGGCTCGTGTACATGGCTGGGTCGGAGCAGAGAAACATCGTCGTCGTCACCTGCAAAAAAAACAATAGCGTCGTCATCGTGTTCATGGGGAGGCAACGGAATGCGTCGTGTTCATCAGGAGGCAATGGAACGCGTGGGAGCTACCTGGCTTGGACAGAAGAGCCGATGGAAACGAGGCCTGGCATACCGCAGAATAGAGGAAACGGCCTTGTGTTCGACCAGCCACGTTCAAAACGGGATCCTGTTCATCGGGAGGGCTCTAGCGTACCGCAAAATGGTGGAAACGGACCTCCTATGGTCGAAACGGGGTCCTATTGATCGGGAGGGGTGTGGCGTACCGCAAAACGGAGGAAACAGACTTGTGTTGGAGCGCTACAGCCAAAACGGGGGTCCTGTTCATCGGGAGGGGTGTGGCGTACCGCAAGACGGGACTCCATGGGATGCTGTCCATCTCCACCATCGACCCCTCCAGCCTCTACGGGCTACTGTTCATCCACCGTCGACCTCCTCTAGTCTCCACCTGCGACTGTTCATCCACGGGCTCCTGTTCATCCAACCTCCACCGCGCGCTACTCCACCGGCTACTGTTCAACCAGCCCTCTCCACGGGCTCCTATTCAACCACCCCTCCACGATCTACTGTTCATCCAACCCTCCACAATCTACTATTCATCCAGCCCTTCACGGGGTGGTCCTGTTCATCTAGCCCTCCACGGGGTCCAATTCATCCAGCCCCAACTGGCTCGATCGATCGGGGTCCTGTTCATCTAGAGGCAACACCACGGGATCCTATTCATCCACCCCCACCGGGAACTGTTCATCCAAACCCCCTAGCAACGCTCACTATTCATCCAGAGGTAGCATCAACCGGCTTCAGTCAGCAGCAATAGTGAAGGAATCACTCGGGTTCAGTAACATAGCTGGTGCAATCGCTCGGGTTCAGTTAGAGCCCAACGCCTCGCTCAGGTTCAGTTAGAGCCCAATGCCTCGCACACACACGCGTATGTGTACGAGAGAAATGCACATTGCTCGGCCCCGACCACCCACCGTAACCGGGAACTCCCCGAAATTTTCCTCGCCCTCGCTTCTACCATGGTTTTTTCTGTCATGAACGGCCCAAAGAATGTCATGCAACTGCGTCTCCGGCCCGCCCAGGACGAAAAGCCCATTTTCTGTCATGATTTCTTGTCATAGAAGTAGGAGCCCACCACATCTATGATGATACCGGGTTTTGTCACAATTATCGTCATAGAAGTGTCATAAGTATGACAGAAAAAAATTTCATTCAGCCCAAAATTTCACGGATATGTATTTTTCTGTAGTGGAGGGAGAGTTTCGTCAGCATGACGACATGATGACGGCGATGATGAAGTTACCGGCGCAGGGCTTCGCCTAAGCACTACAATGATATGACCGAGGTGGAAATCTGTGGAGGGAGGCACCACACACGGCTAAACAATCAACTTGTGTGTCTATTGGATGCCACCTCCCTGTATATAAAGGAGTGGAGGAGGGGAGGGCTAGCCCTCTTGATGACCCACAAGTGTAGGGGATCTATCATAGCCTTTTCGATAAGTAAGAGTGTCGAACCCAACGAGGAGCAGAAGGAAATGATAGCGGTTTTCAGCAAGGTATTCTCTTCAAGCACTGAAATTATCGGTAACAAATAGTTTCGTGATAAGGTAATTTGTAATGAGTAACAAGTAATAAAAGTAAATAAGGTGCAGCAAGATGTCCCAATCCTTTTTGTAGCAAAGGACAAGCCTGAATAAACTCTTATATAAAGGAAAGCGCTCCCGAGGACACATGGGAATTATCATCAAGCTAGTTTTCATCATGTTCATATGATTCACGTTCGATACTTTGATAATTTGATATGTGGGTGGACCGGTGCTTGGGTACTGTCCTTCCTTGGACAAGCATCCCACTTATGATTAACTCCTATTGCAAGCATCCGCAACTACAACAGAAGTATTAAGGTAAACCTAACCATAACATGAAACATATGTATCCAAATCAGCCCCTTACGAAGCAACGAATAAACTAGGATTTAAGCTTCTGTCACTCTAGCAACCCATCATCTACTTATTACTTCCCAATGCCTTCCTCTAGGCCCAAACAATGGTGAAGTGTCATGTACTCGACGTTCACATGACACCACTAGAGGAAAGACAACATACATCTCATCAAAATACCGAACGAATACCAAATTCACATGACTACTTATAGCAAGACTTCTCCCATGTCCTCAGGAACAAATGTAACTACTCACAAATCATATTCATGTTCATAATCAGAGGGGTATTAATATGCATAAAGGATCTGAACATATGATCTTCCGCCGAATAAACCAACTAGCATCAGCTACAAAGAATAACTAACACTACTAGCAACCCAGATGTACCAATCTGAGGTTTGGGGACGAAGATTGGATACAAGAGATGAACTAGGGTTTGAGATGAGATGGTGCTGGTGAAGATGTTTATGGAGATTGACCCCCTCCCGATGAGAGGATCGATGGTGATGACGATGGTGATGACTTCCCCCTCCCCGAGGGAAGTTTCCCCGGCAGAACAGCTCCACCGGAGCCCTAGATTTGTAGGGGATTATGTTCCATAGTAACAAGTGACAGTAAATTTCAGCACACTATATAAAATTTTCCTTACCAAATTCCACCTACCAAAGGCGCTTCACTCCCCGGCAACGGCGCCAAAAAAGAGTCTTGATGACCCACAAGTGTAGGGGATCTATCGTAGCCTTTTCGATAAGTAAGAGTGTCGAACCCAACGAGGAGCAGAAGGAAATGATAAGCGGTTTTCAGCAAGGTATTCTCTGCAAGCACTGAAATTATCGGTAACAGATAGTTTTGTGATAAGGTAATTTGTAACGAGTAACAAGTAATAAAAGTAAATAAGGTGCAGCAAGATGGCCCAATCCTTTTTGTAGCAAAGGACGAGCCTGGATAAACTCTTATATAAAGGAAAGCGCTCCCGAGGACACATGGGAATTATCGTCAAGCTAGTTCTCATCATGTTCATATGATTCACGTTCGATACTTTGATAATTTGATATGTGGATGGACCGGTGCTTGGGTACTGTCCTTGCTTGGACAAGCATCCCACTTATGATTAACCCCTATTGCAAGCATCCGCAACTACAATAGAAGTATTAAGGTAAACCTAACCATAGCATGAAACATATGGATCCAAATCAGCCCCTTATGAAGCAACGCATAAACTAGGGTTTAAGCTTCTGTCACTCTAGCAACCCATCATCTACTTATTACTTCCCAAGACCTTCCTCTAGGCCCAAAAAATGTTGAAGTGTCATGTAGTCGACGTTCACATGACACCACTAGAGGAAAGACAACATACATCTCATCAAAATATTGAACGAATACCAAATTCACACGACTACTTATAGCAAGACTTCTCCCATGTCCTCAGGAACAAACGTAACTACTCACAAATCATATTCATGTTCATAATCAGAGGGGTATTAATATGCATAAAGGATTTGAACATATGATCTTACACCGAATAAACCAACTAGCATCAACTACAAAGAGTAATCAAGACTACTAGCAAACCACAGGTACTAATCTGAGGCTTTGGACAAAGATTGGATACAAGAGATAAACTAGGGGTTGAGATGAGATGGTGCTGGTGAAGATGTTGATGGATATTGACCCCCTCCCGATGAGAGGATCGATGGTGATGACGATGGTGATGATTTCCCCCTCCCGGAGGAAAGTTTCCCTGGCAGAACAGCTCCGTCGGAGCCCTAGATTGGTTCCACCAAGGTTCCGCCTCGTGGCGGTGGAGTTTCGTCCCGTGAGCTTGCTTGTGATTTTTTCCTGGACGAAAGACTCCATATAGCCAAAGATGTGCATCAAAGGGATGCTAGGGGGCCCACGAGGCAGGGGGTGTGCCCAGGGGGTAGGGCGCACCCCCACCCTCGTGGATGGTGGGTGGCCCCCCTCTGGTACTTCTTTCGCCCAATATTTTTTATATATTCTGAAACATGCTCCCGTGAAGTTTCAGGACTTTTGGAGTTGTGCAGAATAGGTCCCTAATATTTTCTCCTTTTCCAGCCCAGAATTCCAGCTGCCGGCATTCTCCCTCTTCATGTAAACCTTGTAAAATAAGAGAGAATAGGCATAAGTATCGTGACATAATGTGTAATAACAGCCCATAATGTGATAAATATCGATATAAAAGCATCATGCAAAATGGACGTATCAACTCCCCCAAGCTTATACCTCGCTTGTCCTCAAGCGAAAGCCGATATCGAAAAATATCTCCACATGTTTAAAGATAGAGGTGTCGATAAAATAAAATACGGACATGAGAGCATCATGATCATTCTTAGAACAACAACATATATATATATATTGTCATATGATCTCTTATGCTAAAGTAACTATTCATTCACAGTTTCAAGTATGAATCATAAACTTCATTGAAAACTAACAAACTATAATCTCAGTCATTGAAGCAATTGCAATTTATCATAACATTGGAAAGAGTCAATATAAGAGCTTTTCAGCAGGTCCACATATTCAACTATCATTTAGTCTTTCATAATTGCTAACACTCACGTAGTATTTATGGGTATGAAGTTTTAATCGGACACAGAGAAAGATAGGGGCTTATAGTTTTGCCTCCCAACCTTTTACCTCAAGGGTAATGCCAACAATAATAGTTCATGAACACTTACATCCAATTAGATATATATATATCAGGATCTTTCCAACAAATTGTACTTTCCAAAGGATAAAATGTAAAAAGGAAAGGTGAAGATCACCATGACTCTTGTATGAAGTATAAGACAATAATAAAAGATAGGCCCTTCGCAGAGGGAAGCAGAGGTTGTCATGTGCATTTTTATGGTTGGATGCACAAAATCTTAGCATGAAAGAACGTCACTTTATATTGCCACTTGTGATATGGACCTTTATTATGCAGTCCGTCCCTTTTATTTCTTCCACATCACAAGATCGTATAAAGCTTATTTTCTCCACACTAATAAATCATACATATTTAGAGAGCAATTTTTATTGCTTGCAACAATGACAACTTACTTGAAGGATCTTACTCAATCCATAGGTAGATATGGTGGACTCTCATGGAAAAACTGTGTTTAAGGATATTTGGAAGCACAAGTAGTATCTCTACTTGGTGCAAAGAATTTGGCTAGCATGAGAGGGAAAGGCAAGCTCAACATGTTGGATGATCCATGACAATATATTTATTTTAGATGTAGGAAAGCATAACCCATTACGTTGTCTTCCTTGTCCAACATCAACTCTTTAGCATGTCATATTTTAATGAGTGCTCACAATCATAAAAGATGTCCAAGATAGTATATTTATATGTGAAAACTTGCCTTTCTTTATTACTTCCTATTAATTGCAACGATGACCAAAACTATGTTTGTCAACTCCCAACAATTTTTATTCATCATACTCTTTATATGTGAAGTCATTACTCTCCATAAGATCCATATGATCTCTTTATTTCTTTTTATTCTATCTCTTTTAGTTTATTCCCTCAAGATCATAGTAAGATAAACAAGCCCTTGACTCAACACTAATCTTTATTATATATAGCTCACGGACTCGATTACATAGAAGGATCATAAAGCAAAACTCAAAACTAGATCATACTAAAACTTTATTCTACTAGATCAAGATATTACCAAAAGGATCGAACTAAGAAAAATGGTAAAGATAAAATTGTGATGGTGATACGATACCGGGGCACTCCCCCAAGCTTGGCAGTTGCCAATGGAAGTGCCCATACCCATGTGTTTATGTCTCTTTCTTCGGGAGTGGTGATGTGATATTCTTGGCGATGATGCCTCTCAGGATACAATTCTCTTCCTCGAGCTTATTGACTTGCTGCTTGAGGTCCATTATTTCCTTACGGAGCTTGCCCGTGATGGCTAAAGCTCCTTTCACCCAAGGATGTTGCATAGCTGCGGGAGAACAAGTGACACTCTTTTTCATAGTTTCATAAGAAAGAAATCTGACATTGGAAGGGATGACCGAGTTTGGAATAGCTGAGCTATGTAATTCCCCCATCATGAATCCATCTCAGAAACGAGAAGTAACTTCTTCATCCTCCTCCATGGCATCTATCCTTTTCAAGTCAGCCTCCGTCTCTTCCTCAGTTGATGGCCCAAAGTGGTCAGCATCGCTGTTTTCTCTTATCCCCGGTGTTGGATGAGACACCCGACTCTCCTCAACTGACTCTTGAGAAGACATCTTACTCTATATCTGCAGCAGAAATAGCCCGAAACAAAAAAAGAGGATATTTGCGTGGTACGGTGGTCAAAACCTTCAGGAGATTATATAATGGATTTTTACCGACCAAAAGAAGTATCATGCAAGAAAACAGAGTCTAGAGAGCACATGAGGTGCCCACGAGGCAGGGGGCGCGCCCAGGGGGGTAGGGCGCGCCCTCCACCCTCGTGGATGCCTCGTGTCCTTCCCAGACTGCTTCTTATTTTCCTATTTTCTTAAATATTCCAAAACAGAGAAAAATTACTATTAGAACTGTTTTGGAGTCGGTTTACTTACCGTACCTCATACCTCTTCCTTTTCGGAGTCTGGAACATTCTGGAAAGTGTCCCTTATGTATTCATCTGGGGTTACGGTTTCAATAACATTAGTTTCAACATTTATGGGATTACCTGAGATATAATGTTTGATTCTTTGACCGTTCACCACCCTCGGATTTGTGCCTTCGAAGTTGTTGATTTTTATGGCACCGTAACGATAGACCTCCTCGATGATGTAAGGACCTTCCCATTTGGAGAGGAGTTTTTCTGCAAAAAATCTTAAACGAGAGTTGTATAATAATACATAAACACCTACATTAAACTCACGTTTTTGTATCCTTTTGTCATGCCATCTTTTAACTTTTTCTTTAAACAGTTTGGCATTCTCATAGGCCTGGGTTCTCCATTCATCAAGTGAGCTAATGTCAAAAAGCCTCTTCTCACCAGCAAGTTTGAAATCATAATTGAGCTCTTTAATGGCACAATATGCCTTATGTTCTAGTTCAAGAGGTAAGTGACATGCTTTTCCATAAACCATTTTATACGGAGACATACCCATATGATTTTTGTATGCAGTTCTATAAGCCCATAATGCATCATCAAGTTTCTTGGACTGATTCTTTCTAGATCTATTAACATTCTTTTGCAAAATTAATTTAAGCTCTCTATTGCTCAGTTCTACTTGACCACTAGACTGTGGGTGATAAGGAGATGCAATTATATGATTAACATCATACTTAGCAAGCATTTTACAAAAAGCACCATGAATAAAATGTGAACCACCATTAGTCATTAAATACCTAGGGACTCCAAACCTCGGAAAAATAACTTCTTTAAGCATCTTAATAGAGGTGTTATGATCAGCACTACTAGTTGGAATAGCTTCTACCCACTTAGTAACATAATCAAGAACAACTAAAATATGAGTATACCCATTAGAGGAAGGAAACGGTCCCATATAATCAAAGCCCCAAACATCAAAAGGTTCAGTAACAAGTGAGTAATTCATAGGCATTTCTTGATGTCTACTAATATTACCAATTCTTTGACATTCATCACAAGACAATACAAACTTACGGGCATCCTTGAAGAGAGTAGGCCAATAAAAACCAGATTGCAATACCTTATGTGAAGTTCTGTCTCTAGCATGGTGTCCTCCATAAGCCTCGGAGTGACACTTACGTAGGATCTGTTCCGGTTCATGCTCAGGTACACAACATCTAATAACACCATCTACTCCTTCTTTATAAAGATGTGGGTCATCCCAGAAGTAATGCCTTAAATCATAGAAGAACTTTTTCTTTTGCTGGTATGTGAAACTAGGTGGTATAAACTTAGCAACAATATAATTAGCATAATCAGCATACCATGGAGCAGTACGAGAAGCATTTATCATAGCTAATTGTTCATTAGGAAAGCTATCATCAATAGGTAGTGGGTCATTTCTCTAACCTAGACAAGCTGTCTGCAATGGGGTTCTCAGCTCCCTTTCTATCAATAATATGCAAATCAAATTCTTGTAGTAGGAGAACCCATCTAATAAGTCTAGGTTTAGCATCTTTCTTTTCCATAAGATATTTAATAGCAGCATGATCAGTGTGAACAGTTACTTTAGAATCAACAATGTAAGGTCTGAACTTATCACAAGCAAATACAACTGCTAAAAATTCTTTTTGAGTAGTAGCATAGTTTCTCTGGGAACTATCTAGAGTTTTACTAGCATATTGGATAACATTTAATTTCTTATCAACTTTTTGTCCTAGAACAGCCCCTACAACATAATCACTAGCATCACACATGATTTCAAATGGTAGATTCCAATCACGAGGCTGAACAATAGGTCCAGAAATCAAAGCTTTCTTAAGTATTTCAAATGCTTCTACACAATCATCATCAAAGACAAAAGGAATATATTTTTGTAAGAGATAAGTCAGAGGCCTAGAAATTTTAGATAAGTCCTTAATGAACATCCTATAAAACCAGCATGACCAAGGAAACTTCTTATACCTTTAATGTCCTTAGGACACGACATTTTTTCAATAGCATCAACTTTAGCTTTATCAACTTCAATACCTCTTTCAGAAATTTTATGCCCCAAGACAATACCTTCATTAACCATAAAGTGGCACTTCTGCCAATTCAAGACAAGGTTAGTTTCTTCACATCTCTGCAAAACTCAATCAAGGTTGCTTAAGCAATCATCAAAAGAAGTTCCATATACAGAAAAATCATCCATGAATACCTCAACAATCTTTTCACAAAAGTCAGAGAATATAGCAGTCATACATCTTTGAAAGGTGGTAGGTGCATTGCATAAGCCAAAAGGCATACGTATATAAGCAAAGGTACCGAAAGGGCAAGTAAAAGTTGTCTTTTCCTGATCCTCTTTTGACACAAGTATTTGAGAGAAACCAGAATAACCATCTAGAAAGCAAAAAATGTGTATGTTTGGATAATCTTTCTAGAATTTGATCAATAAATTGTAAAGGGTAATGATCCTTTTTAGTATCTTTATTTAATTTGCGGAAATCAATTACTATTCTATAACGTGGAACAATTCTTTGTGGGATCAATTCATCTTTATCATTAGGAACAACAGTAATGCCTCCCTTTTTATGGACACAATGGACAGGGCTTACCCACTGACTATTAGCAACGGGACAAATTAAACCTGCCTCCAGAAGCTTTAGTATTTCTTTTCTTACCACTTCTTTCATCTTAGGATTTAACCATCGTTGGTGATCAACAACCAGTTTCGCATCCTTCTCCAATTTTATTTTGTGCTGGCATAGAGTGGGACTAATGCCCTTAAGATCATCAAGAGTATATCCAATAGCAGCACAGTGCTTCTTCAGAGTTTTCAATAATTTCTTTTCTTCATGCTCTGAAAGTTTAGCACTAATAATAACAAGATATATCTCTTTCTCATCAAGATAAGCATATTTAAGAGTATCTGGTAAAGGTTTAAGCTCAAACACGGGATCACCCTTGGGTGGAGGAGGATCCCCTAGGATTTCAACAGGCAAGTTGTGTTTCAAAATAGGTCCCTATTTAAAGAATACTTCATCTATTTCCCTTCTTTCATTCATAAACATATAATTTTCATGGTCTAGCAAATATTGTTCTAAAGGATCATTAGGAGGCACAACAATAGAAGAAAGACCAATAATTTCATCTTTACTATGCAATTCTTTATCATGGGGTTGTCTATGAAATTTAGCAAAATTAAACTCATGAGACATATCCCCTAAACCAACAGATACAATATCCTTATTGCAGTCTATCTTAGCATTAACAGTATTCAAGAAGGGTCTACCAAATATAATGGGACAAAAGTTATCTTGTGGGGAACCAAGAACAAGAAAATCAGTAGTATATTTAACTTTCCCACACAAGACTTCAACATCTCTAACAATCCGCACTGGTGAAATAGTGTCTCTATTGGCAAGCTTAATTGTAACATCAATTTCCTCTATCTCAGCAGGTGCAATATCATGCATAATTTCTTTATATAAGGAATGATGTATTGCACTTGAACTAGCACCCATATGACATAAGCCATGATAGCAATGATCTCCTATATTAACAGAAATAACAGGCATGCCTACAACAGGTCTATGTTTATTTTTATTATCGGGTCTAGCAATTCTAGCAGCTTCATCACAGAAGTAAATAACATGCCCATCAATATTGTCAGCCAAGAGATCTTTAACCATAGCAACACTAGGTTCAACTTTAATTTGCTCAAAGGGAGTAGGTGTTCTAGTATTACTCTTACGAACCACAATTGAAGCTTTAGCATGATCCTTTATTCTAACAGGGAAAGGTGGTTTCTCAATATAAGAAGTAGGACAACAGAATCATTATAAGTGATAGTCTTTTCTTCAACTTTAATAGGTGCAACTACTTTTACTTCAATGGGAGGATTATATTTAAACCACTTCTCCTTAGGGAGATTGACATGAGTAGCAAAGGATTTACAGAAAGAAGCTACTATCTCAGAGTCAAGTCCATATTTAGTGCTAAATTCACGGAAAGCATCGGTATCCATAAAAGATTTAACACAATCAAACTTAGGTGTTATACCTGACTCCTTACCTTTGTCGAGATCCCAATTTCAGAGTTGCGTTTAATTCTTTCCAATAAATCCCATTTGAATTCAATAGTCTTCATCATAAAAAGAGCCAGTACAAGAAGTATCGAGCATGGAGCGATTATCGAGAGAAAGCCGAGCATAAAAGTTTTGAATAATAATTTCGCTTGAGAGCTCATGATTGGGGCATGAATATAACATTGACTTAAGCCTCCCCCAAGCTTGATCGATGCTTTCTCCTTCATGAGGCCAAAAATTATATATATATATATAATTACAATCACGATGAACAAGATGCAGAGGATAAAACTTCTGATGAAATTCCAATCTCAATCGGTTGTAGTTCCATGATCCCATATCATCACATAGCCTAAACCATGTCAATGCCTTTCCCTTCAAAGATAAAGGGAAGACCTTCTTCTTGATAACATCCTCGGGCATACCTGCAAGCTTAAATAATCCACAAACTTCATCCACATAGATTAGGTGCAAGTCGGGATGTAATGTTCCATCTCCTGTAAAAGGATTACCTAGCAGTTTCTCTATCATACTGTAACGCCCCGAGACCGTTGCGCCAGGTGTCTTCTAGTTATTCGATGTTGTTGCCTTGTCATTTGCTTCCGTGTCATGCATTTCATATCATGTCATCATGTGCATCGCATTTGCATATGTGTTCGTCTCATGCATCCGAGCATTTTCCCCGTTGTCCGTTTTGCAATCCGGCGCTCCTATGTCCTCCGGCGCCTCCTTTTCCCTCTTTTCGTGTGTGGGTGTTAAACATTCTCGGATTGGACCGAGACTTGCCAAGCGGCCTTGGTACACTACCGGTAGACCGTCTGTCAAGTTTCGTGCAATTTGGACTTCATTTGATACCCCAACGGTTAACCGGGGAACCGTAAAGGCCTCGTGTGTGTTGCAGCCCAACACCCTTCCAAAGTGGCCCAAAACCCAACTAAACCCGCTCCATCCTCTCGGTTGTTCGATCACGATCGTGTGGCCGAAAACCGCACCTCATTTGGACTTTCCTAGCTCCCTCTACCTATAAATATGTGACTCCCCTCGAAATTTCGCGCAGTACAAACCCTAGATCCTCTCCTCTCCGCGCCGCCGGCCAAATCCCTCACCGGTCGGACATGTCCGCTCGCCCGGCCACCTCACTCCAGCCAACCAAGGGCTGCCACGTTAGCCTGCCGCCTCCCTCCTCCACTCACGGCGTGCCATGTCGCCACCGCCGGCTCCCCTCCACCGTGCCAGGCTCTACGGGCCCAGATCCGGCCAGCCTGGCCCGGCCGCCGCCGCCCGAGCGCCCTTCCCCGCGCCACCGCCTCTCCCTCGCCATGCCTCAGTGCCGCTCGCGCACCGCCGCCCGCCGGCGAACCGCGCCCTCGCCGCCAGCGCAAGCGCCGCCCTCCGCCTCCACGACGCCTCTCGCCGCACCGCCGCCTTGCGCCACGCCGCACATGGAGCTCCGCACTCCGGCGATGACCTCGCCACCCTATCTCCTCGGTCGCTGGTCACTGCCCCGGATCTGGCCGGCCCCCACTCCGGTGAATCTCTCCGGCGACTTCTCCACCTCCGGCCTCCTTCCTTGACTTCTCCGGCAACATACTCCGGCGAGATCCCGAAGATTGGATCAGATCCACCAATCCCCCGATCCAAACGCCACCGTCTCGCGAACCGGATCCACCCGTCCCGGAACCGCTCCGTCCCGCGTTGACTTTTCGCGGAGGTGATATTTTGGCTAAGTCCCCACATAACTTCTCATCCATAGCTCCGTTTTGGGCGTGTAGCATATCAAATTGTTCGTCTGGATGTTCTCATCATTTCATTCCATTGCACCATGCTTGTTTGAGTTCATCTTTATTCCCTAAATGCTGTAGCAAGAGTGCTATATAATGTTAGTGTCTGTTTCTTAACAGATCTTGAGCATTTGTCATTTTTGCCATGATTGATGTGTGCTGCATATGGCTATGAGCTCTACATGTGTTTTGTTATATGCCATGCCATCTTTAAAGGGGTGTATGCCATGTATTTTTGTGATCAATATGGTGACTAGCACAAGCATGCAAAGTAGCTCTCGTGATGTTGCTGTTTTTAGGGACTTAGAATTCTTCGAAGTCATTTCCCTCATGTTATTTTAATGCCATGTATTCATGTTGCTACAGAGTGATCCATGCCTCTTTTGAGCATGTTCAGTAAGGATGATTTTTAGATATTGTTATGTTCTATCCATCCATGTCTTTGTTTGCAATTTTGGAGTGCCCTAGCATGACTCAATCTTGCTCTACTATTGCTATAAAATGTACCAGGCAGATTGTTTACGTGTTAATCAATTTTGCCGAGGTTGTTGTAGTTGATCCATGCATGCTATGAGAGTGTTCTTGCCATGTTTAGCTTATTGATCATGTATTCTTGCTGGGTGTATGCTTAGTTTGTCATGCAATTCCTTGTGGTGAGTGCATCGAGCTCGCAAACATGCCTATGTAACTCTGTTTATGCCATGTCCAGTTTTCTGCTAAGTCTGAATCTGTTGACGAATCTTGCTATGTTTACATGGGTGCCATCATATCTTCTGATCCTTTTTGGCTTATGGTCAGTAAAGGACTTTTGTTATATGCTTTGAGTACTTTCATTCCATGCATTGATTTGCCATGATATGTTCCTGTAGCATGTTGTTATCTTGCTCTAAACATTGCTTCCTGCTGTTAATTCCTGACATGTTATTTTCACTAAGTCTGAGATGCTGTTATCTTTTGCACTTTTGCCATGCTTGTTTGAACCTGCTATTGTGTGATTTAGCCGTAGCTCAGTGTTCATCTTTTGTCAAGCATCTTGAGTGGATCACTGCCATGTACTTTGTTGCTATGTTAGAGTGCAGTAGCTTAGTTTCTTGTTGCATTCTATATGGCATTGTGCTGTTAACCGCATTATCGTGCCATTATTGTTTTGCTTGCCATTTGCAAACCGTGCATCCGATTCCGGTGATCTTTATATCGATTTTGACCAAAATCAACTCATCTTTCCAGCGGCGCACTTGGTTTGCCAAGTTGAGTCCTGGTTCAATCTTTTCCTTCCGGAGCATGCATATGCATTGCATATCACATCCCGCATATCATGCCATGTTTTGCACCATGTTGCTTGCGCATTGCACCGTGGTTGATTGTTGTTTCCTTTGCTTGTGTTCTTGATTTGGGTAGAGCCGGGAGACGAGTTCGTGTTCGAGGTACCCGTAGAGTACGCTTACGAGGATCAAGCTTTCGTCTTCTCGGAGATCTTTGCAGGCAAGATGACCATACCCTCGAAATCACTTCTATCTTTGCTTGCTAGATGCTCACTCTTTTGCTATGCCTATGCTGTGATACCTACCACTTGCTATATCATGCCTCCCATATTTCCATGTCAAACCTCTAACCCACCTTGTCCTAGCAAACCGTTGTTTGGCTATGTTACCGCTTTGCTCAGCCCCTCTTATAGAGTGGCTAGTTGGAGGTGAAGATGGAGTTTGTTCCTTGTTGGGACATGTTTATTGTTGGGATATCACAATATCTCTTATTCTATTAGTGCATCTATATACTTGGTAAAGGGTGGAAGGCTCGGCCTTATGCCTGGTGTTTTGTTCCACTCTAGCCGCCCTAGTTTCCGTCATACCGGCGTTATGTTCCTTGATTTTGCGTTCCTTACACGGTTGGGTTATAATAGGAACCCCTTGAATAAAACTCCTCCAGCAAGGCCCAACCTTAGTTTTACCATTTGCACTAACAACCTATCACGTTCCCTTGAGTTCTGCAGACTCAAGGGTCATCTTTATTTTAACCCCCCGGGCCAATGCTTCTCTAAGTGTTGGTCCGAACTGAGTAGACTGCGAGGCCACCTCGGGGAAACTTGAGGGTTGGTTTTACTCGTAGGATGTCTCATCCGGTGTTGCCCTGAGAACGAGATATGTGCAGCTCCTATCAGGATGTCGGCGCATCGGGCGGCTTTGCTGGTCTTGTTTTACCATTGTCAAAATGTCTTGTAACCGGGATTCCGAGTCTGATCGGGTCTTCCTGGGAGAAGGAATATCCTTCGTTGACCGTGAGAGCTTGTGATGGGCTAAGTTGGGACACCCCTACAGGGTTATGAACTTTCGAAAGCCGTGCCCATGGTTATGGGCAGATGGGAATTTGTTAATGTCCGGTTGTAGAGAACTTGACACTTAACTTAATTAAAATGCATCAACCGTGTGTGTAACCGTGATGGTCTGTTCTCGGCGGAGTCCAGGAAGTGAACACAGTGTTGGAGTTATGCTTGATCGTAAGTAGTTTCAGGATCACTTCTAGTTAACGATCGTGCTTTGCTCCTCTTCTCGCTCTCATTTGCGTAAGATTAGCCACCATATATGCTAGTGCTTGCTGCAGCTCCACCTCACTTACCTTTTACCTACCCATAAGCTTAAATAGTCTTGATCGCGAGGGTGTGAGATTGCTGAGTCCCCGTGACTCACAGATTACTTCCAAAACCAGTTGCAGGTGCCGATGATACCATGCAGGTGACGTAACTGAGCTCAAGGAGGAGCTCGATGAAGATCTCGTTCATTGTGTTGTTTCGTTTCAGTTGATCAGTAGTGGAGCCCAGTCTGGGCGATCGGGGATCTGTAGCATTAGGGGTGGTCTTCTTTTATTTGGGTTCCTTAGTCGGACCGTGATTGTATTCTGGATGATGTAATGCTATATTCATGTATTGTGTGAAGTAATGATTGTAAGCCAACTCTTTATACTCTTTCTTATTCAGTACATGGGATGTGTAAAGATTACCCCTCTTGCGACATGCCTACAATGCGGTTATGCCTCTAAGTCGTGCTCCGATATGTGGGATATATAGCCGCATCGTGGGTGTTACACATACCCGAAGGAATTTCAAAGTAAACATTTTCAGTAGGTTCAGTAGGTTGAGGAGCAATTCTTTGCTCTACTGGTCGGGGTGAAGATACCCCGAACAAGCCCCTCAAAGGATTATGTTCCATAGTAACAAGTGACAGTAATTTTCAGCACACTATATAAAATTTTCCTTACCAAATTCCACCTACCAAAGGCGCTTCACTCCCCGTCAACGGCGCTAAAAAAGAGTCTTGATGACCCACAAGTGTAGGGGATCTATCGTAGCCTTTTCGATAAGTAAGAGTGTCGAACCCAACGAGGAGCAGAAGGAAATGATAAGCGGTTTTCAGCAAGGTATTCTCTGCAAGCACTGAAATTATCGGTAACAGATAGTTTTGCGATAAGGTAATTTCTAACGAGTAACAAGTAATAAAAGTAAATAAGGTGCAGCAAGATGGCCCAATCCTTTTTGTAGCAAAGGACAAGCCTGGATAAACTCTTATATAAAGGAAAGCGCCCCCGAGGACACATGGGAATTATCGTCAAGCTAGTTTTCATCATGTTCATATGATTCACGTTCGATACTTTGATAATTTGATATGTGGGTGGACCGGTGCTTGGGTAGTGTCCTTCCTTGGACAAGCATCCCACTTATGATTAACCCCTATTGCAAGCATCCACAACTACAACAGAAGTATTAAGGTAAAACTAACCATAGCATGAAACATATGGATCCAAATCAGCCCCTTACGAAGCAACGAATAAACTAGGATTTAAGCTTCTGTCACTCTAGCAACCCATCATCTACTTATTACTTCCCAATGCCTTCCTCTAGGCCCAAACAATGGTGAAGTGTCATGTAGTCGACGTTCACATGACACCACTAGAGGAAAGACAACATACATCTCATCAAAATACCGAACGAATACCAAATTCACATGACTACTTATAGCAAGACTTCTCCCATGTCCTCAGGAACAAACGTAACTACTCACAAATCATATTCATGTTCATAATCAGAGGGGTATTAATATGCATAAAGGATCTGAACATATGATCTTCCGCCAAATAAACCAACTAGCATCAGCTACAAAGAGTAATCAACACTACTAGCAACCCAGATGTACCAATCTGAGGCTTGGGGACGAAGATTGGATACAAGAGATGAACTAGGGTTTGAGATGAGATGGTGCTGGTGAAGATGTTTATGGAGATTGACCCCCTCCTGATGAGAGGATCGATGGTGATGACGATGGTGATGACTTCCCCCTCTCGGAGGGAAGTTTCCCCGGCAGAACAGCTCCACCGGAGCCCTAGATTTGTTCCGCCAAGCTTCCGCCTCGTGGCGGCGGAGTTTCATCCCGTGAGCTTGCTTATGATTTTTCCTAGACGAAAGACTCCATATAGCCAAAGATGGGCATCAGTGGGCTGCCAGGGGGCCCACGAGGCGGGGGGCGCACCCAGGGGGGTAGGTCGCGCCCCCACCCACGTGGATGGTGGGTGGCCCCCCTCTGGTACTTCTTTCGCCCAATATTTTTTATATATTTTGAAACGTGCTCCCGTGAAGTTTCAAGACTTTTGGAGTTGTGCAGAATAGGTCTCTAATATTGGCTCCTTTTCCAGCCCAGAATTCCAGTTGCCAGCATTCTCCCTCTTCATGTAAACCTTGTAAAATAAGAGAGAATATGCATAAGTATTGTGACATAATGTGTAATAACAGCCCATAATGCGATAAATATCGATATAAAAGCATGCTGCAAAATGGACGTATCACCTCTCATGGCACGCCCAAGGGGGGGGGGTGTCCTACTCCCAGTAGGAGTAGGTTGCCCCCTTCCCCAGTTGGAGTAGGAGATGAAGGAAGAGGGAGAGAGAGTGAAGGAAAGGGGGCCCGGCCCCCCAGCCAATTCGGATTGGTCTTGGGGGGCGTGCCCTCCACCTTGGCCGCCTCCTCCTCTCTCCCACTAAGGCCTAATAAGGCCCATTGACTCCCCTGGGGGTTCCGGTAAACCCCCGATACTCCGGTGAATGCCCGAACTCATTCGGAACCATTCCGATGTCCAAACATAGCCTTCCAATATATCGATCTTTATGTCTCGACCATTTCGAGACTCCTCTTCATGTCCGTGATCACATCCGGGACTCTGAACTACCTTCAGTACATCAAAACACAGAAACTCATAATACCAATCGTCATCGAACGTTAAGCGTGCGGACCCTACGGGTTCGAGAACTATGTAGACATGACTGAGACTCATCTCCGGTCAATAACCAATAGCGGAACATGGATGCTCATATTGGTTCCTACATATTCTACGAAGATCTTTATCGGCCGAACCGCATAACATCATACGTTGTTCCCTTTGTCATCGGTATGTTACTTGCCCGAGATTCGATCATCGGTATCTCAATACCTAGTACAATCTCATTACCGGCAAGTCTCTTTACTCATTCTGTAATCCAACATCCCATAACTAACTCATTAGTCACATTGCCTGCAAGGCTTATAGTGATGTGCATTATCGAGAGGGCCCAGAGATACCTCTCCGACAATCGGAGTGACAAATCCTAATCTCGATCTATGCCAACTCAACAAACACCATCGGAGACACCTGTAGAGCATTTGTATAGTCACCCTATTACATTGTGACATTTGATAGCACACTAAGTGTTCCTCTGGTATTCGGGATTTGTATAATCTCATAGTCATAGGAGCATGTATAAGTTTGGAGAAAGCAATAGCAATAAACTAAACGATCATAGTGCTAAGCTAACGGATGGGTCAAGTCAATCACATCATTCTCTAATGATGTGATCCTGTTCATCAAATGACAACTCTTGTCCATGGCTAGGAAACTTAACCATCTTTGATTAACGAGCTAGTTAAGTAGAGGCATACTAGTGACACTCAATTTGTCTACGTATTCACACATGTGCTAAGTTTCCGGTTAATACAATTCAAGCATGAATAATAAACATTTATCATGATATAAGGAAATATAAATAACAACTTGAAAAAGGGAAGGGCGCGCTTGGCAGACTTGGAAATGAATCTTCCCATGGCGGCGATGCAACCAGCAAGCCGACGCACATCCTTGATTCGCTTGGGTGCTTCAATATGCTCTATAGCTTTGATCTTGTCCGGATTGGCCTCCATCCCACGCTGTGATACAAAGAACCCGAGAAGCTTGCCGGACGGGACACCAAAGACGCACTTCTCAGGGTTCAGCTTGAGATTGATCTTGCGCAGGTTTGCAAATGTTTCTTGCAAATCCGGTATGAGGGTTGCCCTGTCCTTGGTTTTGACCACTATGTCATCCATATAAGCTTCCATATTTCTATGGAGCTGGGGTTCAAAACCAATCTGGACCACCCTTGCAAACGTCGAACCAGCACTCTTCAGCCCGAAAGGCATCCGCATGAAACAATACGTACCACATGGGGTGATGAATGCTGTTTTCTGTTCGTCTTCTCTTGTCATGAAGATCTGGTGGTAGCCGGAGTAGGCATCGAGGAATGACAACAGATCACACCCAGCTGTGGAGTCAACAATCTGGTCGATGCGCGGCAACGGGAAGGGGTCCTTAGGACAAGCCTTATTGATATTTGTGTAATCAATACACATCCTCCACTTCCCATTAGCCTTGTGCACTACGACCGGATTGGCCAACCACGTTGGATGGAGCACTCCTCTTACCAAACCCGTTGCTTCCAGTTTCCGGATCTCTTCTGTGATGAACTCTTGTCATTCCAAAGCTCTTTTTGACCTTCTGCTTGACGGGCCGCGCATGAGGACAGATAGCAAGTGGTGCTCAATCACCTCCCTGGGAACGGCGGGGATGTCGGAAGCTTGCCATGCAAACACATCGACATTCGCCCGCAGTAAGGTGACGAGCGCGTCTTCCTATTTGTCGTCAAGGGTGGAGCTTATGGTGAAAGCCCCTCCCGTGTCGTCCTCATTGATAGAAACCTTCTTGGTTCCCGGCGGTATGGCCCTGGGCTTCTTGTTTCCGCCGGTGGAGCTCTCTGGCATGTCCTCGACGGGAGCGCTACACTCCGGAGAGGTGCGCTTGCCGGAGTGGGTGTCCGAGGTCTCACCGGTCTTCTTCTTCTTTTTCCCTCCCGGGGTCCCAGCGGCAGGAGCAAGTGCCCTAGCAGTGGCAGCTGCTGCAACTACTTGCTGGTATAGTTGGTCAGTGCAAATCAGCGCATCTTTCTTATCGGAGGGGATGGTGATGATCATCACAGGTCCTGGCATCTTCAGGGTGTTGTAGGCGCAGTGTGACGCCGCCATGAACTTGGCCAGCGCTGGGCGGCCAAGGATCCCATTGTAGGGCAAGGGGATCTTGGCAACATCAAACACGATCCTCTCCGTCCTGTAGTTCAGATCGCTTCCAAAAGTCACGGGCAGCGTGACCTTTCCCTTAGGTTGGCTTCTTCCTGGGTTGACCCCCTGAAACATGCCCGTCTCTTCGAGGTCTCCATCAGGAATCTGCAGTTTCTCGATCACGGCAGGCGAGATCAAGTTCAGACTGGCCCCGCCATCGACTAGCATCTTTGTCACCTTGAGGTTGCGTATTGTTGGTGAAACCAACAATGGCAAGCACCCGACCGCAGTAGTGCGATCAGGGTGATCCTTGGTGTCAAAAATGATAGGTGTGCTGGACCACTTCAGCGGCCTTTCGTCATCAAACGACGGCTCTGCCGCTGTAACCTCTCGCGCCCACTGTTGAAGCTGGCGGTGAGAAGTATGCAGCGAGACGCCGCCGTCGATGCACATGGCCTATGTAGCTTTCTGAAACTCTTGGTCGCCGGATTCGTCGTCCTCTTCGTGATCGTCGTCTTCTGGCTTTTTGTCATGGCTCCGGGCGGGCCTCTCCTGTTGTTTATCCTTGCCGCGATGGCCCGCCTGGTCGTCACGCTTCTTGCCGGACCCCTTAGCACCGTCTAGGCCCTTCTCCTTGTCCCGCCTCTCATATTCAGCCCTCTGCTTCTCAGCGAGGAGCTAAACCTGTCGGCAGTCTTGGAGAGCATGGCCTTTGGTCCGATGGATCTTGCAGTATCGCTTGTCGGAGTTTCTTGGCTTCTCGGCAACCGCCAAGGCCCGACAGGTGACACATCCGGCAATTTCCTTGCCGAGGTCATCTGCCTTGGTTTTCTTGGTGGAGCCGGTGTCATCAGATCCCTCGACGGCAAGCACGGCTTTACCTTTGCGCTTCCTGTTGTGGCGCCGGCCCTTCTTCGCCGAGGCGACAGTATCTTCATCTGAGGAGTCGGTTTCCACACCGGCGTCTTTGCCAGGGTACTTCCTTCCCTCTTCAGCCCGGGCACATCTATCAGCAAGAACATAGAGTTCTGCTACGTCTTTCACCTTGTTCATTGCCAGCTCTTCGCGCATCTTGCGGTTACGCATGTTCTGATGGAACTCGCTGATGATGGCGGCAGGGTGAACATCAGGGATATTGTACTGTATCCGGCTGAACCTCTGTATATACTTGCGGAGACTCTCGCCTCCCTTCTGGGGAATGACGTGCAGGTCGCTCGCTTGGCCATGGGCTTGGTGGCCTCCAGTAAAGGCGCCCACAAACTCATGGCACAAATCTGACCAGGAGGAAATAGAGTCTAACGGCAAGTGCATCAACCATGACAAGGTGTTGGGTTTAAGAGCCAATGGAAAGTAATTCGCAAGCACCTTATCATCGCGGGCTCCGGCAGCTTGCATCGCAATGGTGTAGATGCTGAGGAACTCGTATGGGTGGGTCTTGCCGCTGTACTTTTCGCCCACGTCAGGTTTGAAGGTGCGGTGAGTGGGCCACTGGAACTGCCGCAGCTCACGGGTAAAAGCCGGACAGCCTACCTCGTAAGGTAAGCCTCCAGGGCTCTCTGGTGCCGGGTGGTTCACAATAGGCCCTGCTCGCCTATCTGACTGGTGGCGCACTCCGCGCCGGCGCTCGATATTGGTTCGAGCATCTTCATGTTCTCGTTCCCGAAGGACTTGGCGCTAGTCATAGTGGGTCCGTGGGTCGGATGACGCTATGGAGATTTCGTCGCCCGCAACGTCGCGACGGGTTGGCGTCCGCGGTACCGGGCGAGGAGGAGGCGAGTGCACCGTGGTCGCGGCGCCGCCGGCTTTCCTGCCACTGGTGCGTGGGACTCCGTCGGAGCGTCGACCCAGGGGCTCCACCGGACTCGGTTCGTCTTTGTTGGCCGCCGCAACAAGGCTTCGGATAGTGTCTCTCCATTCGTCGAGTTTCCCCATAGTGGGAGGAAATCGAGGAGCAACTGCGCGCTAGGGCTTCTGCTGGCATTGGTGGCAGCAAAACCTGCACGGATCGCGACGCGCTTTGACTTCTGGCCATGTCAGAAGGAGCTCTATCACGACCCCGCGGTCGCATGCCATCTTCACCAGCACCTCGGCGAGCGGGCAGGTCTTCTACCTCCCGGGAGTGGCGCTCGAGGCTCTTCCCGCGGTGACGCCCGGGGTCTTCGGTGTGATTGCGCCGTTCGTCGCGCGCCGCTTGAGAGGAGCGCGCCGTCGGCGCCGGCGTGGGAGTCTTGGAGGCCCTCACATCGCCTTCGGGCGGGGTGGTAGCGATCTTGGAAGGCCCCGTGCCACCCGCGGAGGGCCTGGCTCCGTCTTTGGATTTGGCGGCGTGCGGCCCGTTACCAGGCGCACGAACATCACCGCCTCCCAAACTCCGGCTGCTGGGATGGTGTTGGTGTTCGCGAACGGCGCCCCGGGTCCTTTCCGCGACCGGTCCGCTGCTCGCCCGCGTCGGGACGGGATGTCCAGCTTCTGACGGGCCAACCGCCACGGTCGTCTTCTTCTTGGGCGCCATGACGATGAAGAAGCGTCGAACTAAATGCTAAAGCCGATTCTCACAACTGCGCTGTCACACCCTAGCTAGTTCAAGCATTAGAGTGTGCATCATGTTTAAATTTCTCTTAAATTTGAAATGGGGAAGGCAGAAACCCCCAACACCCCCTGGAAACAACTAGGGTTTACTAAAATTATTTTCAATGAACCTGAAATGCCCTTCTAAAAAGTTCACCCTCTTTGTGTTGGGTTAGAACCTCTAGCAAAATTGGTGCACAATTTTCTAGGTCAACAGAAGGTCATTGAATTAAATCATAAGTATTTGAATTTGGGCATTTAAATGATATAAAATAATTTAAATGCTCAAATAATTCTGGAAATAAATGTTTGCTGTTGGAAATATTCTAAACAGAGCCCACAATTATTTTCAGGATTTTTGGAAACGTTTTAGTATTTTAATTAAAGCCCAACATTTGCAGTTAAATAGAAAAACAGAAACAAATCAAAAAAGAGAGAGAGGGAGCCCACCTGGGCCTTACCTGTGCTGGCCCAGCCACCTGGCTCAGCCCAGCCGATTGGCTTGCCAGTCGTCGTCCACCTCCCGCCAGGAGGACGCGGAGCGCGTGGCTGGCGCCCGCGGCCACACGCCGGCCACCTCCTGCTTCTGCCGATGTCCCGGAGATGTCCAGGGATGCCACGCGACCCCCACGTCCCCCTCTTATCCTCGCTCACTCTCCCCTCGTCTTCCTCACCCTCTCCCGCACCTTGGCCGACGCACCTGTCGCAGTCTCACCGCCGTAGTCGCACCCTCCATCACCCCCTCGCCTCTCTGACATGTCCAGAAGCTCCGCCGCGACGCCCTCGCCCTCCCCACCGAGCCACGCTTCGCTGGAAGCCCTGCATCGCCGCCATCGGGCCGTCTTCAACCTCGGTACCCGCCGGACGCCGTTCGTCGATTCGCCTCGCTCCGGTCGCCCCCGAGCCCACTGAGCTGCTCATCGACCTCCCTGTGAGCTCCGCCGCCTTTTCCCTCTTCTTTCCAATGCATTTGCACCCTCTAGGCCATAGTTCCACCATGGCCGAAGCTCGTCTCCGCTCAAGCTTGTCGCCGGCATCGCTCCCGCGACCATTTGGTCCTCCCGTGCTACGCAACATGCTTGCCGCATCGCGTAGTGCCTCGCTAGCACCTTAGTTTTCGCGTTTGCACGCCGCAGCCCACACCCCGCACATGGCCGAACTCCGGCCGCCGCCTTGGAGCTCGCCGTCATTGTGTCCGGCCACCGTAGGCCCGGCCTCCACCACCACTAGATGCACGACTTCAAGAGCTCTTCAACGAGCCCAAGAACGGCCTCGCCCGTGCCCTGTGGGCGTTTTCCGAGCTGCCCCACCGTCTCGGGCCTCGCCGGCGTCGAGTCGCCAGCGAGTTTGACCCAGTTTGACTCCTGGGTGGGCCCAGGTAGACCCTCCTGAGTCTATGACAGGTGGGGCCTGTCAGCTAACTAATCTAGGATTAGTTTTAACTAATTTTAATTAAATCAGTCACTGACATGTGGGCCCAGGCCCCACTGACAGCTAATTAGTGTTAATCTAATCCTGTTAATTAGCTGAGAGGCTGACAGAAGGGGCCCACCAGTCAGGTTTAACCTGGGCTGGCGCCTTTGACCTGCTGAGGTCAGCATGACGCAATGCTGACGCAGTAATGCATTTTCTGGATTTATTTTTATTCAGGAAATTCCAGAAAATAGTCAAAACTTCTAAAAATCTTAGAAAATCAACCATAGCTCCAAATGCAAAGATTTATATATGAAAAATGATCAGAAAAATTCAATCTATCCATCTGTAATGGTTCCATGCATGACAAAACAAGTTTACCTTGCTGTTTAAGCAGAATAAGGAAATGCACTATTAAAGCCATGTTTAATAAGCTAATAATTGAATCTTTGATTCAAATAAGCACATTCCTTTCTGTTATAGCTTGCATTAGGCCAAGACACATTCATATTGCCATGTCATAGCATGCATCATATTGTTGCATATCGTCATGTGTTGATTGTGTTCCGATGTGTTCTTCGTGGTAGGTTCTGCCTCCGAGGATATTCACGAGTATCCAACTGAAGGGCAGTATCCCACTACCACTCCATTAGGCAAGCAACCCATTGATCATTCTGATACAAACCCATGTTCTCGCTTCTGCTCTTGTTTACTGCATTAAGACAACGCGATTCAAACTGCTGTGTGCTACGGTAGTTGAACCCTTATCCTCTGCATGACCTGTCATTGCCATAGTAACTAGATGAAACCCACTAGCATGTGTAGGAGTTGATTGAGCCATGTATGTGATTCCTACCTTGTTATGCCTGCTATGCTTAGAGTTGTGTCAGGTCTGGTTCATCTGGGTGATGGGCTAGAGTGAAATGCTTATGTCGGTAATATGAGGGATGCGTTGAACATGTTTTGGTAAAGGTATCGATGAGAGGCCATGTAGGAGTACATGGTGGGTTGTTTCATTGAGATCGTCCCTAAGAACTGAGATCTGTATGTGTGATTTAAGATTCAGCTACTACCATGCATTAGGATCCTTAATTGACCCTCTCGGCTTCTTAATCACCCTAGTACTCTGTCCAGGAGTTGCAAATAGTTTCTGGTGTTTGTAGGTTATGTGTTGGCGGCTGTGCGTAGCGCTGACCCTAGGGGTGGGCTATGTTGCGGTAGATACACTGTGGCACGGTGTACCGAGTCACCCGTTTGGTGTCTCGGGAACCCTGTTCACATCGTTCGGGGCCGTATGTGGAAACCTCGGCCGGACTCCCTGCGGATGGAACCTGGATAGGCGATAAACCTGGACTAGAGACTTCAGTGTTTAGGTAGGCCGTGGCCGACACCCTCGCTGGGCTTCCGCCTGAAGGTTGCCGAGTACATGTCGTGTAAACGGCGGTAAGTGGTGAAAGCATGTATGACGAAGTACACCCCTGCAGGGTATAAAACTATTCGAATAGCCACGTCCGCGGTAAAGGACTACTTGGTTGCCTATACAGTTCATAGACAAGTTAATGGATACTACTAAAAGACTCAAGATAAGTGTGAGTACCGAGGATGGCCCTCTCGTAGGATGACGAGGGAGGATCCACGGTGGAGTATTGTGTGGGTGAGTAGTGGACTCGTGTGCGAAAACTATTTTACTGGTGAAGTTCCGTAGGATAGCTTAGCCAAGAGTCAAAGTTGGCTTGCTGCAATAACCCCACCACCTTCTTGAGAATAAGCATGTATAGTAGGATCTGATGTAAGACTTGCTGAGTACCTTTGTACTCATGTTTGCTTAATTATTGTTTTCAGACAACACCGCCCCCTCCGATGGGTTCTACGTAGACCTTGACGTCGACGAGTGACTAGCCACCCAGGTGGTGATCCTGGCCATGGAGGGCCCTATGTAGATAGACAGGCTTCGAGCAACCTTCTTTCTTTCTAGAGTCTGTACTCAGACTAGTTGCTTCCGCATGTGCTTGTATGATTGTATGACTTGAGTGTCGGGTCATGTGAGCCCTATCTGTATGAACATGTTATGTATGGCTCTCTGGAGCCTTTAAATAAAGTACTTGAGTTGTAGAGTTTTGTTGTGATGCCATGTTGTATGTACTCATATCGGGCATATTGTGTGTATGATTGAAATGCGTTGTATGAGTGGGATCTGACAATCTAGTTGTTTATCCTTGGCAACCTTTCTTATGGGGAAATGTAGTCTAGTGTTCCTCGAGCCATAGTAGTCCGCTACAGCCCGGTTCACCGGAGTCCTGCTAGCCCAGCACTACTGTTCAGGACACTTGACTGGCCGACATGTGTTTCACTTTGTTCCTATGTCTGTCCCTTCGGGGAAATGTCACGCGGTGACTTCCGGAGTCCTGCCTAGCCTGCTACAGCCCGGGTCCCCTGGAGTCCTGTTAGCCCAGTGCTACAGCCCGAAATCACTCGCTGATGACCGACATGCTCGATGTGATTCATGTATGCATGTCTCCATAGGTCTGTGCCGCTTTGGGTTCACGACTAGCCATGTCGGCCCGGGTTCTCTGTCATATGGATGCTAGCGACACTATCATATACGTGAGCCAAAAGGCGCAAACGGACCCGGGCCATGGTAAGGCGACACCCGTGGGATACCGTGCGTGAGGCCGCAAAGTGATATGAGGTGTTACCGGCTAGGTCGATGTGACTTGGGATCGGGGTCCTGACATGCGCCCCCTACCTGGCGCGCCAAAGATGTCGGTGGGAACGACACCTATGGGATCACAAGAATCCCTACTACGGTTGCGGGGCGCGGGGTCGTGAGAAGAGCGGATCAAACAGATAGCACACGGTTCGTTTATCCAGGTTCGGGCCACAAGGATGCGTAAAACCCTACTCCTGCTTTGGTGGATTGTATATCTGTGTTCTTGAGCTAGATATGGGGCATGAGGAGCTCCCAAAAGCCGAATCCTTCTCCTGGTCGCCTCGGGCCTCCTTTTATAGGAAAAGGGGTGGCCACAATGGCACACAGGAGGTGGAAAGGGAACAACGATGCGAGGTTATCCCTTGTATTACATGACAAGGTGCATTTAATGCATCCTGCTTAGGTGTCCTTGATTTATCAGGGACGGGGGAGAGACCTGTCTCATCCGTCGCCGCTCCCTCTCGTGTCATCACGTGCCCTGGCAAGCGGCGCCCGTGGTGCCATGTAGGCAGGCAGGCAGCTGAGGTGGCGCAGTGGTGGGTCTCCATGAAGATCCGCATGCCGCCACGCAGGTGCCTGCCCAGCTGGTTGGGTCGGCAGCTGCATGCGAACGGCGATGGAGGTTTGACTGGCGTGGGCCTGATGGTGGCCCTACGGGTGTTCTTGGCAAGGGCCTTGCCGGGGCCCCGGCAAGGGTCTTGCCGTGGCGCCTGCTGTCGTCCCCGGCAAGAGCTTGGCTGGGATCCCGCCAAGGATCATCATCTTCTAAAGGGTGTATTAGATTTTGAATGTCTTCACAAAGATCTGCATGCCACCACGGGGATGTCTCCCGAATCCTTGCCCCATGGGGGCAGTGGACTCAAGGGTGACTCACTCTGTAGGTGTGGGGCGAGCTGCCACGACAAGGGTCTTGCCGGGTTTGCTAAAACCGCCTCCTTGCCGGGGGGTCCACTTCGTCCCCTTTGCTCTTTATGTCTTGGTCTTGGCGTCGTTCTGCTTCTCCTGAGCTTCGGCCTTACCTTGGCTCACCTCCCTTGCCTTGCTCAGTGTGGTGGTGCCCGTGGCTCAGACTGTCCGTGCACAGTTATAGGGGTACAAAAAGTGTACCCCTCTTTTTGTACACTGACACTGTATCTGGGTGTACCACGTTGTTCGGATGTTTGTTGTGTTGCATCGTATGCTGGAGCGCACTTGCGTGGTCCATAGATGGATCTGGTTGCGCCGTCCTTTTGATGCGAGCCCTCGTGTGGATCGCGTATTGGCTTATGTGCGGTGTGTTTGCCGCTCTATGTTGGCCGTGAGGTCGTCTATCCAGCCAGATGGCCATTTTAATTTTTGGTTGCGGGGGATCTAAGGCCTCCTCATCAAATTCAGGTAGCAACTTCCGCTTCGGGTAGCTCTTGGTGGGGCGATTACCGCCGTACTTCGCTGCTGTGTTGAGTACTTTACTCCATTTGATATTGAGTGTGTCTTGCGCAGCCTTGAGCCTTTGCTTCTGCTTTTTTAGACTCCTCATGGTGGCAACAAGCCTTTGACGGGCATTCTGTTGCTCCGGTTGTCTGTCCGGTGTGATGTCATCCGGACTATTATCTTTGACAGAGTCGGGTTGTTCGGTTTGATTCTCTGTGTTGTCGTGGTCCGGTGATGGTTCACCCTTCTCTAACGTTGGGTCTATATGATCGTTTTTCTGCTGAGGCGGGATTTGGAGCGGCACTTACGCCGCCGCTTTGACTGCTTCTCGAGGGGACAACCCTTCGTTGCGTCCTTCCGTTCCTCATCGTCTTTTTCTTTTGGTGTGTCCACCATGTATACGTCGTGTGATGAAGTGGGCGTCCAGTGCCCTGTGGGCAGTGGTTCCTGTTCATCTCCTGCATCGTCGTCCATACCGTCGATGTCTTCAGAGTCGAAGTCGAGCATATCGGTTAAGTCATCGACAGTGGTTACTAAGTGGGTGTTGGGTGGGCGGCGAATTTCTTCGTCATCCGCATCCCAATCCTGCCGGACATAGTTCAGCCAGGACTCTCCTGACAAGGAGAGAGATTTTAATGAATTCAGTATGTCGCTAAAGGGCAAGTGCTGAAAGATATCCGCGGAGGTGAACTCCATGATTGGCGCCTAGTCGGATTTGATAGGCACAGGCGCAGGCGGTTCGGAGTCCGTGGCCGGGGAAGGATTTGGCAGTTTGGCAACACGGCTCTCGCGAAGGGTAAGGTCGATATTCGGCTCGATCGCCGCTGAGGATATGGCCTCCGTGACGGGGTCTATCCAGCCGTCCATGGATGGCACAACTGGCTCCGAATTGAGGCTCGGAGCGGGTACCAGTGCGATCTCCTGAATACGGTCCGATGGTAGAGCTAAATCGTACTCATCATGACCGCGTGGCGCACAAGGCAGGGGCTCGAATCCGTCGAAGATCAAGTCTCCGCGTATATCGCCGTGTAATTTAAGCTTCCAAACCTGACCTGATGGCCAGGGGCGTAGCTTTCGATCTGCTCCAGATGGCCAAGCGATTTGGCCCGCAGTGCGAAGCCACCGAACACAAAGATCTGTTCGGGGAGAAAAGTCTCCCCCTGGACTGCATCGCTATCGATGATAGAAGGAGCCATCAAGCCTAACAGCAACGACACAGAGGAACTCTCTATGAAAGCACCAATGTCGGTGTCAAAACCGGCGGATCTCGGGTAGGGGGTCCTGAACTGTGCGTCTAAGGCGGATGGTAACAGGAGGCAGGGGACACGATGTTTTACCCAGGTTCGGGCCCTCTTGATGGAGGTAAAACCCTACGTCCTGCTTGATTTATTCTTGATGATATGGGTATTACAAGAGTTGATCTACCACGAGATCGGAGAGGCTAAACCCTAGAAGCTAGCCTATGGTATGATTGTTTTTGTCCTACGGACTAAAACCCTCCGGTTTATATAGACACCGGAGAGGGTTAGGGTTACACAAGGTCGGTTACAAAGGAGGAGCTATCCATATCCGTACTGCCTAGCTTGCCTTCCATGCCAAGTAGAGTCCCATCTGGACACGAGACAAAGTCTTCAATTTAGTATCTTCATGGTCCAATAGTCCGGCCAAAGGATATAGTTCGGCTGTCTGGAGACCCCCTAATCCAGGACTCCCTCACTGACTGTCATGATAAGGCGAGAGCTGGTCGCTATTCGAGAGGTCTCGAGTCCCGAAAGACTTATGCCGCTTAGAGCGAGGAGTCGCCTTTGTCCGGCTTAAGGTGTGTATAGCGCCCCGAATTCGGCCTTCCGAATACTAGGGGCTTCGCCAAAATTTAAAATTGTAGACTTCTATGGCTAAGTGAGAGTGATAAAGCATTATAGTCCGGTTGCCTTGTTCGTTGTGCTGAGCACCTCCCTCGAAGGACCCAACAATGGGAAAAAGAGTGCTCAGATTTATCCCGAGCACCCCAGCACTCGTGGCATGGGGGCAGAAGCCGACGACTGGCCATCTCCCAGATTTAATAAACAGCCGCACATAAGGTAATATTTTAAATTCAAACAAGCGTTGCATAGCGCATATGAACAAGTTTTCATAATACAGGATCACACGAGCAAGTTCATTCAAAAATTACATCCTTCGCACATTCGTCCGCCACAAGATGGGCACCCTTCAAGACACCCTCATAATACATCTCAGGGTGGCGATGCTCCTTGCCCTGCGGCGGCCCCTCCTTCACCAGCTTCTTGGTGTCCATCTTGGCCCAGTGCACCTTCGCACGGGCAAAAGCCCGGCGTGCACCTTCGATGCAGACGAACCACTTTATGACTTCCAGCCATGGGCAGGCATCCACAAGCCGCCTCACCAGGCCGAAGTAGCTATTGGGAAGGGAGTCGCCAGGCCACATCCGGACTATAAGGCCCCTCATGGCCTGTTCAGCCGCCTTGTGCAGCTCGACCAGTTGCTTCAGCTAGTCGCTCACAGGCATCGGGTGTTCGGTCCTAGTATACTGAGACCAGACCAACTTCTTCATCGAGCTTCCCTCCTCGTCCTGGTAATAATTCGCGGCATCCGACACACTGCGGGGCAAATCTGCGAATGCTCCTGGAGAGCTCCGAACTCGGGTAAGTAACAAGTAATTTTCTTTCACATGCTTGCTTTGCATATTGAATGCCTTACCCGCCGCTATCTTCCTCATCGCCTCAATTTCCTGGAGGGCCTTTTGGGCTTCAGCCTTGGCATGCTTTGTGCTCTCGAGGGCCGCGGCAAGCTCGGACTCTCGCGTCTTCGAGTCAAGCTCCAAAGTCTCGTGCTTCTTCACGAGAGCCTGGAGCTCTTGCTGCACCTCGCCCACCCGTGCCTCTTGTTTTTCCCGCTCAGTGCGCTCCTTGGCCGCTTTGTTTTCGGCCTCGGACAACGCTTGCTTCAGGGTCGCCACTTTGGTCGTGGCCCCTGGCACATCCATGATGATCCTATCATTTTGCAACCGCATCTTTATATATATATATATATATATATATATATATATATATATATATATATATATATATATATATAGACAAGCATTACTTACCTTTGTTCTCCTCGAGTTGCCTCTTGGCAAGGCCAAGCTCTGTCTCGGACCGCTCGAGGTTCTGCTTCAGTGCGGCGACCTCCACAGTCAGTGCGGCAGAGGTCAGCAACGAAGCCTGCATACGCATATAGACATACTTGTATTAGACTCCTGCAGATATTATTTGATCCTCTATTTGGCTTTTCTTTGTGAACACCAAACAGAGCATCAGGGGCTACTATCTATGCGGTAATATTTTTCTATATTTTAAATACATACCTCAAAGCCTGTTAGAAGGCTGGCATAGGCTTCAGTCAGTCCGCTCTTGGCGGACTGAACCTTCTTGATCACCACACTCATAATAGTGCGGTGCTCTTCGTCGATGGAAGATCCGCGAAGCGCTCCCAGCAGGTTGTCCGGTGCCTCTGGATGGACGGAGGTCACCGGCACGGGTGGCTTGCCCCTCTTGGAAGGGGGCTGCTTGCCAGAGTCTGGAACCACTCGGGGTTCTAGCACGGCTTTCGGTTGGGGGCCGAACTTGGAGCCCTTGGGAGTCTTGCTCCCTTCGCGCCTGGAGTCCGGAAGGTCGCCTTGAGGCACCTCCAGGACTATCTCCCCCGGCTCGGTGCCCCTTGAGACAATACCTTGACATCATTTGTAGGGCGAGGAGAGGAGGCGGTTGGAAGTGTATCACTATTCATATCCGACGAGTCCAAGGAACTCCACGAGGATACGTCGATACGGGCTCGGGGCGAACTGCATAATCATATTCGACGTTAGGAGAAGCAGTGCAACAAAAGTATGCTATGAGTTACTCTGGTATCCGAATACTTACGACTTTGCCAGGGGCTTGGCCCTGAGTAACCACTCGTCTTCGCCATCGGTGGCGGTGGTGGAATAGTTCGGAAGGAGAGTCCTTCCCTTCTTGGACCCTTCGGCCTCCCCGGTTGGGGCGGCCTTCCTTTTCTTGTCTCCCCCGGCTGGAGGGGGAGAATCTTCATCTTCCTGCTCCTCGTTTTCACGGAGGAGTGCGTCTCGGAGTTATCGGACGATGAGTCCGATACCACCTGGCTCCGGGAACTCTTTCGGGTTCCCGTGGCCTTCTTCTTGGTCTTCTCCGGCACCTCATAAGGAGCCGGAGTCCGCATCTCCATCAGGAGAGCGTCTGCAGGTCTTCGGGCAGAGGGGCCGGATAGTTAATCTGCTCCGATGTCTCCACCCAGTCATGTCAAAGGCATGGGAGCTCAGACCCCGCACATGGTTAAGCTATGGGAAATAAATACCCTACCAGATGTACAGAACTTACCGGATTCGCAGGGCGCTTCGCACTTAGCCTGCGATCCTCGATAAGAGAAGGGGGGACCTCGGCGCCCTTGAACAGCACCTTCTAGACGTCCTTATGCATCATGTCGAAGAGCTCGCGTAGAGTCTGGTGCTGGGCCTGGTCGAACTCCCATAAGTTGAAAGCCCGTTGTTGACACGGGAGGATCCGGCAGAAGAGCATGACCTGGACTATGTTGACAAGCTTGAGTTTCTTGCCTACCATGTTCCGGATACACTTCTGGAGTCCGTCCAGCTCCATCGATGAGCCCCAGGACAGGCCCTTCTCCTTCCAGGAAGTGAGCTGAGTGGGGACTCCGGATCAAAACTCAGGGGCCGCCGCCTAGTTGGTGTCGTGCGGCTCGGTGATGTAGAACCATCGTGATTGCCACCCCTTTATGGTTTCCACGAAGGAGCCATCGAGCCATGTAACATTGGGCACTTTGCCCACCATGGCTCCGCCGCATTCCACTTGTTGGCCGCCTACTACCTTCGGCTTGACATTGAAGGTCTTCAGCCATAGGCCGAAGTGGGGCCGGATGCGGAGGAAAGCCTCGCACACGACGATGAACGCCGAGATGTTGAGGATGAAATTCGGGGCCAGATCATGAAAGTCCAGCCCATAATAGAACATAAGGCCGCGGACGAATGGATGGAGGGGAAACCCCAGTCCGCGGACGAAGTGGGGGAGGAAAACCACCCTTTCATAAGGTTCCGGGGTAGGTACGATCCGCCCCGCGGCTGGCAGCTGGTGCGCGATATCCGCGGCTAAGTATCCAGCCCCACGTAGTTTTTTGATGTGTCCCTCCGTGATGGAGGAGACCATCCACTTGCCTCCCGCTCCGGACATGTTTGGAGAGAGTTGAGGAGAATGATGTGGACTTGGGCACTGGAGCTCGAGTGCGCGAGAATGGATGAGCAAGGAGGAAGAAGGCGTGGGTAGAAAAAGGTGAAACCTTATCCCTTTATAAGGGCGGACGAAATTATGCGCCCCCACCAGCCTGGTAAAACTCGCTTATCCCCCAAGCGCCGTAATTGATGGCGCGGTTGGGTTACCCACGTCCGTATTGATGAGAATCCCATAATAAAGGGGACACGATCTCTGCTTCGACAAGACATGCCAAGGAAACCGCCTCGCGAAACACGCTGAGATTGGTTATGAAAAACAATTCGAATAAATACCTGGCTGTGGTGTGATGTCACACTATGAAATGCGTCGGCAGATTAGATTTGTGAAAATATTATTCTCTCTACGGTTGTATGTGGAACTTGTTTTGCAGAGACGGACACGATCCTCGTGTTCAAAATCTTCTATGAAGTATTCGGAGGAGGAACCCACCTTGCAATGCCGAAATCAATCTGCGTTCCGGACTCATCGTCATTGAAGCCTGGTTCAGGGGCTACTGAGGGAGTCCTGGATTAGGGGGTATCCGGACAGCCGGACTATATCCTTTGGCCGGACGGTTGGACTATGAAGATACAAGATTGAAGACTTCGTCCCATGTCCGGATGGGACTCTCCTTGGCGTGGAATGCACGCTTGGCAGTACGGATATGTAGATTTCCTTCCTTGTAACCGACTCTGTGTAACCCTAGCCCCCTCCGGTGTCTATATAAACCGGAGGTTTTAGTCCGTAGGAACAACAACAATCATACCATAGGCTAGATTCTAGGGTTTAGCCTCTTCGATCTCATGGTAGATCAATTCTTGTACTACTCATATTATCAAGAACAATCAAGCAGGACGTAGGGTATTACCTCCATCAAGAGGGCCCGAACCTGGGTAAACATCGTGTCCCCTGCCTCCTGTTACCATCCGCCTTAGATGCACAGTTCGGGACCCCCTACCCAAGATCCGCCGGTTTTGACACCGACAATGACCATAAAAGATAATACTCATATAAATAGAACAACCGTTATTCTTTGATTTAAATGAATAACCGTCTCGCATCAAACAAGATCCAGATATAATGTTCATGCTTAACGCTGGTACCAAATAACAATAATTCAGGTCTAAAACTAATCCCGAAGGTAGATGTAGAAGTAGCGTGCCGACGGCGATCACATCGACTCTGGAACCATTTCCCACGCGCATCGTCACCTCCTCCTTAGCCAATCTCTGCTTAATCCATAGCCCCTATTTTGAGTTGCAAATATTAGCAACAGAACCAGTATCAAATACCCAGGCAATACTGCGAGCATTAGTAATGTACACATCAATAACATGTATATCAAATATACCTTTCACTTTGCCATCCTTCTTATCCGCCAAATACTTGGGGCAGTTCCGCTTCTAGTGACCAGTCCCTTTGCAGTAGAAGCACCCAGTCTCAAGCTTAGGTCCAGACTTGGGCTTCTTCACTTGAGCATCAACTTGGTTGCTGTTCTTCTTGAAGTTTCCCTTCTTAACTTTGCCCTTCTTCCTGAAACTGGTGGTCTTGTTGACCATCAACACTTGATGCTCCTTCTTGATTTCTACCTCCGCAGCCTTTAGCATTGAGAAGAGCTCGGGAATTGTCTTATCCATCCCTTGCATATTATAGTTCATCATGAAGCTCTTGTAGCTTGGTGGCAGTGATTGAAGAACTCTATCAATGAAACTGTCATCAGGAAGATTAACTCCCACCCGAGTCAAGTGGTTGTGGTACCCAGACATTCTGAGTGTATGTTCACTGACACAACTATTCTCCTCCATTTTGCAGCTGTAGAACTTATTGGAGACTTCATATCTCTCAATCCGGGCATTTACTTGAAATATTAACTTCAACTCCTGGAACATCTCATATGCTCCATGACGTTCAAAACATCGTTGAAGTCCCACTTCTAAGCCGTAAAACATGGCACACTAAACTATCGAGTAGTCATCAGCTTTGCTTTGCCAAACGTTCTTAACATCGTCAGCAGCATCTACAGCAGGTTTGTCACCCAGCGATGCTTCCAGGATGTAATTCTTCTGTGCAGCAATGAGGATAATCCTCAAGTTACGGACCCAGTCTGTATAGTTGCTACCATCATCTTTCTATCGGCGTTCTGGGAACGGGGGTCCCCAGACTTGCCTGCCTGCGGCCTGCGGCGTGGCTCAAAGGGGGGCCCAGCGCGGCCCATCTTCACCAACACAAACCCAAGACCCTTGCGAGTGGCAAAAGCCTCGCGGGGCGGACGACGCGGAGCTTCCTTAGGCGCGGCCCTGTCAGGCTGGCTCACGAGGAGGCAGAGAGATCAAGGCGGGGTACCTCACGAGGTGCCCGTGATGCAAGCCATGATGACCGGGGGCGCCAGGCGGGTGCCAGCCCGCGCAGCGTCCTCCCTTCCTCTTTGGTGCAAAGGGGGCAAGCGCAGCCGCAGAGTACCGAGGCATCAGGCAAAGGTTGCCATTTCGGTGCAACAAGACCAAGACCAGGAGGACTACGAGACGGAGGTCACCGTGGAGCCCAAGACGGCGTCATCACCAGAGCTTTGCGCAGGCGAAGACTACTTTTGTCAGGATAGTTGATACTAGCTGTCCCCCTTCAAATTAGCCCACCATTGTTGGCTCCCTTCCCGCTCGATATTTGGGAAGAGGACTAGGGCCTCTATAAATAGGGCCAGCCACCCACAGAGCAAGGGGACAAGACGGAGAGTAGGCAGAGGCAGGGAAAGAGAGAAAGAGAGAAGATCAGAAAGAGAGAGAGAGAGAAAGGTGACTGAGCTCCTCCCAGTAGTTCATCACCCCAGCCAAGAACAGACCCTCGCGAGGCTGTTCTTCCTTGTATTGTTCATCATCATCAGCCCAAGAGGCAATCCACCACACCACACATTGGAGTAGGGTATTACACCACAACTGTGGCCCGAACCAGTATAAACCCTGTGTCTGTTGCGTTGTTCTTTCCTTAGTTTAGATCCTAGCAAGGCGGAGGGGTGCAGGTAGGTAGGAGGCGAAATCTCCACGCGCACCCCAGTGTTCGAACCTCAAGGGTCTGCCGGAACCCGAGATCCGACATTTCGCGCGCCAGGTATGGGTGCGCCGAGATTCGTCTTCCACCACCCCGTTCTCCTTCGACCATCACGCCCATGTCTGACGCTCGTCGGGCCCGCACCGAGCGCCGGGCCGCGCTCGTAAATCTGGGAGTGGTTTTAGAAAAACTGGTTGAAATGGTTTGGTTTTTTATTATGGGCTTGACTGGTTTAGGTTTTATTGGGCTGAGGCTTTCTTTAGTTCGGTTTGGTTTGGGTTTGGAGAGAAACCAGTTTGGGTTAGTTGGTTATGGGCTGAAACCGTTTGATGTATTATGGGCTATAAACTGTGGGTACAACCCGGTTCTCTGTATGGGTTCATTGCCTTCGACTGCTCGCCAACCCACGCGCCGCCCGTCTTCGCCCTCGCCGCCGCCCGCATGCCCCCCTGTCTCTTCCCCCTCGCCGTCCCTTCCTTGCGCCACCGCCTCGCGGTCCCCCTCCGGCGCCGCCCCCTCCTTGGGACAGAAGATCCAGCATGAGCTACCCCGAGCTGGCCCTCCCATCGTTGCCGCCGCCCCTCCCCGTCCGTTAGGGTTGAGGTCGCCGGGCCGTCTCCGCCGCGCCACCTTCCCTCCGTCGGCAGCCGACAGGTACCTCTCTCTCTCTCTCTCTCTCTCTCTCTCTGACCGGCTACTCCTGTTGACCAGGTCCTGCTCCTCCCGTGGCAAGCCGGCAAGGTGCTCTGGCCGCATCGCCGGCAAGGTGCCCCTGCTGGTCCCCTCCTCGTCTGCAACAACAACAGCAGCAACCAGGTCTTTATTCCTCAACAAAGAACCACTTCGATTTGTTCTCTGCATGATTGTACATGTTAGGTTCAGTTTCAGTTTGCGAGAGGCGAGTGACGCTTTGTTGTTTGGCTTTGTCGTGCATGTGGAGCGGTGCTCCGGCGGCGCTCATGCCAAGCGCCGGTTATGAATGTTGCCATCGGTAGTTGCATCCGTGGAGCTTGGCATGTTGCATGATGCACTTTAATATCAGTGTTCATTAGTGAAATTCTGCACTTTAGTATGATTTTAAGAGTGATTTGGGAAGTATCAGTGTTCAGCATTTTCTTCAGATATCATTGCTTCTGCACTTCCTGTGGCTATTTGGGAAGTATGCCAATTCTGCACTTTAGTGAAATTCTGCCATTTTAAGAGTGATTTGGGAAGTATCAGTGTTCAGTGATGGGCCATCTTCAGTGGTTATATATTGATAGAGACCTCACTTGATGTTATCATGACCAACTGTGCTTCCGGGGGCTGTTCCAATATTTTGCTTCATGGGTTATATGCATCCATAACATCCTCACTTCAGGTCTCTATCTTCAGTGATGGGACACCTTTGCCGAATCTCTGTGGTTATATATTTTTCTTCTAGCCCAGAATTATTAATTTTAATTCTTGTCAAAATCATGCCTCTATATATAGTGTAGGCATGCATGCTAGACACTCTGGCTTGTATAAAGAACAAGAAAAAGCAAAAACTGCTATAGTGTAGGCATGCATGCTAGACACTGTCGCTAAGCGAAAACACTCTTTTCCGTTAAACTTGAAACCAAGAAAAAGTAAACAAGCGAAAACACTGTCGCTAAGCGAATACAATTTGGTGACAAAACTGCTGGTTTGGCAGATTGCATTATTGGGCAGATTGCATTATAGCAGTGCATTTGTTCTGCTCCACTTGAATTATTCAAGCAATTATCATCTTTGGATGGCTGCTGAGACATGCATTGCTATTCCACAGTTATTTGCAGTGATTTATTCATCTGACTTGAACAACACATATATGCTGTGCATCGCAGTTTCCATTTGATTTCAGTCCTCTACTCAGACCACTAACACCAATCTTCCTCTCCTTTGCTGTTATGCAGAAATGCCACGTCAAGAACAAGGATATCGGGAAGTTCTTGGATGGTATCTACGTCAGCGACAAGGGCGCCATCAAGGAGGAGTAGAGTGCGGAAACCGTCCTAGAAGCCGTGTTTCGGCCTGCCGTGTTTCATTGTCTTTGTGTCGTCGTCATGATTTTGAACTTTCTCTAGACTGAATTTTGTAGTGGAGTTAATTGTTAGGAATGTGCCATGGACCATGTTATCTTTATTATCCTGCATATTGTCACCGCATGAATCGGTACGACGCTTGACTTGAAAGTATTTGAGGTTAAAACAGGACATGGATGTGCTCTATCGTTAAATGATTTGGTTATGCGTCCACATTGCCCGCCATGTCTTTTTTAGCTGTTCTAAGAGTTCTTTGTTGCCGATTCAGGCAAGTCTTGGATGTTTCTGCTAAATTATTGTTTGGCATGTCACTGTTAAACTAAAGTTGAATACGGTTATGTATTGGGTTTAAACCCATGGTTATATACTGGGTGTGGACCGGTTTGGGTGGAAAAAATATTGGGTGCAATTTTGGTTGGGCTGGAAATGGTATTATTTGGTTATGGTTCAGGTTTGGTTTTGAGAGGTACGTGTACGGGTATAGTTTAGTTTTGGTCCAGTTATTAACCCGTTCTCAGATTTACGCGCTCGCTTCCCTCGTGGCCCAGACGACCCCTGTCGGCGGGCGACCTCGCCGTTCCCCGTCACCTGCCGTTAACGCCGCCACCGGCCCGGCGGGGGACGAGCATCAAGCGTCGTCCCAGCATCCGTCTGTGCGGCAAGACGGCCGCACCGCAACTCCCTCGCTCACCCCAGCTGGTTCTTCGTCCCGCGCGCTCCGCGCGCCCATGGATGCTCAGGCTGCACTCATCGCGGCGAACGAGCTCCTGCGCTACCGTCCCGTCTACGACGTCTATGAAGAATGGGTCGACCGCGTCGCCGAGCTTGTCCGCGCCGCAGGGGGCTCTCCTGCGTCGTCCGTTCCGCTGCACCGCACCCCGCCCCGCGTGGGCAGTGAAGCTCCGGAGGCGCCCCGGCTGCCTCCTCCTCAGGAAGGTGCCATGGCTCGATGGCGCGTGGCCCCTGGGCGGAACCCGCTTCGTTAGGCGCCAACGCAGTAAGAGCAGAGCTGTCAAGAAGTCCCTCGCCCGCAAGAAGCTGCCCGGGCGCTCCCTGCTCCAGCACGTCGCGACCATGCTCCTGCTCCCGTGCGTCAAGACCCCGCACTGCTCCCAGCTGCAGCGCGTGGGGACATGCAAGACCAAGTTCCCCGTCATCCAAGGCCTCCCGTGGCCACAACAGGCTACCGCGCCTTCACTGCCGAGCTACGCAACGTCGTGTGGCCCGGCAAGTTCAAGCCAGACCTGCCTCCTCGCTACGACGGCACGGCTGACCCTGCGGAGTTCCTCCAGCTCTACGAGCTGGACATCGAAGTTGCCAACGGAGACGAGAAGGTCACGGCGAACTAGTTCCCCATGGCACTCAAGGACGGGGCCCGGACCTGGCTCCTGAACCTGGCTCTAGGCACAATCTCCTTCTGGGACGAGATGCGCACCCGCTTCATCGCAAACTTCCAAGGCACTCGCGACCGGCCACCCGCCATGAGCGACATGCGCCGCATCAAGCAATAGTCCGGGGAGACCCTGCAGAAGTACATCCAGTGCTTCAACAACGCGCGCCTCAAGATTCCCAAGGTGACTGAGGAGGCCATCATCTCGGCCTTCTCCGACGGCATGCGCGACGTCAAGATGAAGGAGGAGCTGGCGATGCATGAAGACCTGTGCACTTCCCTGGAGCTGTTCAACCTGGCAACCAAGTGCGCCAGTGCCGAGGAAGGGCGTCTCTCCCTCCTCGAGCTGCCTGCCACAGACCCAGAAGAGAAGAAGCCCAAGGCCAAGGACGTGAAGCGCAAGGGGGCTGCCGTGCTCGCGGCAGAACCAGACACCAAGCAGGGCAGAGATCAGCCCGAACCTTCCAAGGGCAGCCAGTACTGTGTGTACCACGACCTCCACACCCACAACACCAACGAATGTCAAGAGCTCCGAGCTGTGCGAGAAGGAAGGATCGGCCGTCGCCCTGACCGCAGTGATCGGGGCTACGACCGAGGAGGAGGAAGGAACGCAGGACGCTGGGAAGACCGTGGCCCGCGCCAAGGGTGGCGCGATCAACCTCGCGAGGATCGCTGGCAAGACCCGCCTTGCGAGGGAGGCTGGAGAGATCAGCCTCGTGAGGGAGACTGGAGGGATCAGCCTCGCGAGGATCGCCCGCAAGGCAACGCAGGCCTCCCACCGCTGCCGCCGCAGCCAAGGAGAAACGAGGACCGCCACCAGGACGAGGGGGTTGGGGGCTTCTAGGAGCCCCGCGCGATCGCCTGCATCCTGGGCGGGGCGCAAGCCCCAGTCTCTCAGCGCATCTTCAAGCAGTTCGCCCGCGAAGTGAATGCAGTCCTCCCCAGGCTCGAAGCTACGCGCCCTCTCAGGTGGTCGGCGTGCGCCATCACGTTCAGCTCAGCAGATCAGCTCAAGTGTGCAGCTACAGCCGGAGTTCTCCCGATGCTTTGTTCCCCGATCATCAGCAACGTGGTGGTCACCAAGACCCTCATCGATGGCGGTGCAGGGCTCAATGTCCTGTCCGTGGAAACATTCAACAACCTCCAAGTGCCCTACAGCCAGCTTCAGCCAACCAAGTCTTTCTCCGGTATCACCGACGGCTCCATGGTCCCGATTGGGCAGGTCCGACTCCCTGTCACCTTCGGGGCACATGACAACTACCAAACCGAGCTCATCGACTTCGACGTCGCTCACATTCGCCTGCCGTACAACGCCATCCTTGGGTACCCAGCGCTGGCCAAGTTCATGGCCGTAACTCACCACGACTACAACGTCCTCAAGATGCCAGGAAGCGGCGGAGTCATCACAGTGCCATGTGAAGAAAAGGACGCGGTGTGTTCCCTGGAACGAGCCTTTCAGGCCGCGTCACTGGAAGACCCGGATTGTCGAGGCACGAGGCCTCCCGAGACCGCCCGTAAGAAGAAGACATCGTCCGGCCCGACCACTCAGGAGGCAGGCCCCTTTGGGCCCGCGCTTGCCCAGGGGAACCTCCTTCCATTGCATAGGAAAGCGCACCCGGCGCCCTCCTTAGGCAGGGCTCGGGGGCTCTCCCCTGGAGGGCCACCAACCTAGCCAGGGTCACGAGGGAGGCGCTTGGGCACCACCTGGAGGCGTGTTTCGAAGCACGTTTCCCTCAAGAAGGAGCAACGCAAGGAGACCCAGACCCCCAGGAGTTCGTCAGCAAGGCCATTCAGGAGCTACATGAGTCAAGAGTCATGAAGGGCGGCCGCCGCCTACCCGCAGTGGCTCCCCATCCAGGCGAGGATGGTGGGCTGCGCGTCTGTGTCGACATACCAGGGCTCAACCGAGTCGCCTCTCTGGAGCGCCTCTGGCCCTCGCGAGTGGGGCACTACGGAGGCCCACCCCACAGCTATGTTCGCATGCCTTACGGCTTGCCGAACGCGGCTGACACGTACCAGCGCCTCATGAGGGGCATCACGAGGGCACGAGAGGCCAGGCGTTCCGCAGCCCTGGCGGGGATGGAGATGGCCCGTGAGGAGCCGCCAGCGTCTCCGGAGCCTCCCGAGGCCCCTAGGCCTGGGGGCTCGTGAGGATCGACTCCCACAGCCCACCGAGCCTGCTACATCAACGCTCCTTCATGTTCAACATTGTCAGGTGACATCTTTCGAGTTTTATTTCCAGCTGGGAGCGCCCCCCCCCCCAGGGCTGCATTATTCCCAGGCCGCGTGGGTCCGTCCATGCGGCGTGTATCCCTTTTTATTCCATGTTAGCTTACCTCGTTGGGGGCGCCCCTCGGGCCACATGATCCCCAAGCCGCTCGGGCCAGGCCCAGCGGCATGTATCCCGTTTGCGTTTATTTCCAATTATGCGTTAGACCCACCATGCTTGATTATTTGATGCCGGTCCACGTCACCTCTTCTTCTCCATGCCGACCACTTGCACGTTAAAGGGGGGGGTACCTGAGCATCGCGACTCAGGGCTCTTACTGGCTCTCCAGCCCTCACCCTCTGGCCTTGTCCATGGCATCGCGACCTGGCATACCAGCGACGGCTGAGACTAGCTCAAGGGCCGGGACCCGAGGACGTAGAGTGCCGACATATAACCAAATTTGCAGAGAAACATCACAAGATAAGGCCCAGTGCCAGGCGCAACTCGCCTAGAGGTAGGGCCCCGTGAGTCCTGCGCTGGCTCACGGGTGCCCAGATACACCTCGCCAGGCCCTACCGTGCCAGCCACGTGTCAGGGCGGGGCTGTACACGCCCTGGGGGCTCCTCCCGGAGGGGGCCCCCTCCCACGTACTAGTGGAAGCACCATGTTCTGCGCTGGCTGACGACACTGTCGAGGAGCGGCTATGCCCGTACACATACGGTAGCACTATGCTCCGCGCTGGTGATAAACAACTGAGGGTAGCCCCCGGGCCGCACCAACCTCAGGGAGCCTAGAGCTCAGTGTCTAGCCTCATCATAATGCCTCCCCTCGGGAGTGCTGCGCGAGGGGGCTGGGCACGGGGGCTGCGCCTAGGTCACACCCAGACGCATGCCGCTCAGCCAGGTCCCCCCGGGCCTGGTTCGTCACGCGTCTCTCCCCGAGCGGAGCCAAGGTACGAAGGCCGTTTGAACGTCAAGGGGGACTCCTGAGCATTGCAACTCAGGAGCCTAACTGGTCATGTGGCCCCTCACTCCATGGCCCCGTCCTGGTTTTCGGTCGGGACCATCGCTGGGTGAGGCACGCGCATGGCCAGGCCATACAGACGTAGAACGGTAGATCCACCCGCATCACACCTCCCTACTTGCTGTTCGTGTGCCAAGGGGGACTCCTGAGCATCGCGACTCAGGAGCCTAACTTGTCACATGGCCCCTCACTCCTTGGCCCCGTCTTGGTTTCCGGTCGGGACCAACGCTGGGTTAGGCATGCGCGGGGCCGGGCTCTGCCGCGTAGAACATAAGCAAGTAGGAAGGAAAGGCGCAAATTTCAAGAAGTTCAAAAGCAAATATTACAGTCCACACTGTTATCTCGATGCCAAACGCAAGTTTAAACGCCTACCCGAGGCATGATACATGTGCAGGAATTAAAGGCAGGACAGGAGCCGCGGCGGAGTCACTTGTTGGCGATGGAGCAGCGCGGATTGAGTACGCCTCACGGAGCGGTGGGTTCGGCGGCGCCTTGCTTCGGCTTGGTGCTGAAGGCCCGGAACTTCCCCAACAGGGCCTCTGCGCGACCCTTCACGGCCTCGGCAGCGGCAGCGGCACGCTCGCCGCTCACTGGCTCCAGCAGGCTGTCAAGGACCCGCGTCATTGCAGCAGATGACAGGACACGTGCCTCGGCCTCGGCCGCGGGGCCAAGGCCAAGGGCGACATCTTCAAGAGCATGAACCAGGAAGGGAAGTAGCTTGGCGGGGCCGTCCTTGGTTCCGGCCAGTGGGCTCTCCAAGCCGCTGTCGTAAAGCGTCCTCAATGAGGAGCGAGCCCTCGCCTCCATCTCCGCGAAGGCCACGCGGTCCTCGGCAAGAACCAGGGCCTCGTCGTCCAGCTTGGCCTTCCTCGCCCCCAACTCCTGCTCTAGCGCGCCTAGGCAGTCACGACGTTTCTTGAGCTTGACCTCCCTCTCCTTGAGAGCCGCCTCGCGAGCCTTCACGCCTTCTTCCTGCTCTTGGCGAAGGCGGACCTTGTTCGCGAGCTGGTCCCGCAGACCTTGCAGTTCGCCCTCCAGCGCCTCGCAACGACCACGGACGTCGACCACCTCCCCCAGGGCTGCATCGCGAGCAGCCTTCGCCTCAAGGACGGCCTGCTTCTCCTCGTCGCATGCCGTCGATGCCTGAACCAGCGCCGCCCGAATCGAAGCGTCGGAGCGAACCCATCCTGAAGCCAGCTCCAAGCGCCCGGCCACCAAGCGGGGGTCGGCACCAAGAAGATCCTGATGTAGTCGGTCCAGCTCAGCAATAGCACGATCCAGAACGGCCGAAGGAGTCGGAGAGACAGCAGCCGGTGGAGTAGGAGGAGAAGACGGCAGCGCGGCCACAGCATCCTGAGGCGGAGTCTGCCGCGCCCCGATAGCTGAAGTTGGGCGCCACTTGGGCCGTGGGGGTTGAGCTCGCCCCAGCCGGCTCAGCCAAGCCTCGCGTGGACGACCGGGCGGGAGAAGCCTGTGCGTCGTGGTCACCCTACTTCGCAGGCAGAAGCGCTACCATGGATGGAACCTCGGGAGCCCCCTTCGGCTTCTTTGCAGCGGGCGCCAGCCTATCCAAGAGATGCGGACGTCAAGCTTCAGAAGCAGAGCGAGAGATAAAAACAAGAATCGAGTACTTACGGGTCGTCGCCAGTGAGCTCAAGCGGCCTCCGGCCAAATTTGAAGCCTGAAAGCCGGCTGGAAGGGTCAACCTCGGGAAGCTTGGAGGCGGAAGGTGCGCCTGCGGTCCGCCCCGGGGCCGGGGCAGACCCGCGGGAGATCAGCCCGGTCCTGTCCTTCTTAGGGATCGGGGGCGAGCTCCCGCCGTCCTGCTCGTCGTTGTCCTCGTCGTCGTCTTCGTCGTCATCCTCATCGTCATCGCTCGGAGAGAGGCGGAGAACGCGGGACCCGCGCCGGGGGAGGGGAGCCCTCGACTCTCCGTCAGTCGCCTCGGAGTCAGGCCCTTTTCCCCGCTCCCCTCCTTCCTCCTCTTCGCTGGAGTCGTCGGAGGGCACGTCCACTGGTTCCTCGGGAGTTTCCATGGGCACGGGCCCATCCCCGTTGAAGACGGGCATGGACCCCACTACCTGCTCCCAGTCGTCGCGGAGGAACAAGGGCGTAGGAGCGCCCGCCAACCTCGCCACATCGCCCCCGACCAAAGATTGGAGGACAGCAGCCAGATCTCCGTCGGCTAAGGCCACGGGGCTCAGACGGGGCCTCCACATCGGAAGTGAGTACTGCCGAAGCGAAGCCAGCTGGTGCTCCAGGAATTCCCTCAGCAGCGACGCGCCGGTCAGCTTCGCCGCCGCCATGTTGGCCGGCCTCAGATCCGCGTCCATCTTCTCCAACATCAGCTTCGCGCGGGGGTCCGTGAGCTCCGCTCGACCCCAATCGCTGGAGCTCGTGGGATGCTCCATGGGCAAGATCAGCCGAGGGTGGATGCGCCCAGCATCCACCAAGACCCACTTGCTCCTGAAGCCCTCAATCCTTTTCCCGGGGTTCGAAATGGCAATGGCACCACCGTACGCGACGAAGCTCGCACACGCGGAAGTAGTACCACGAGAGGTCCGGAGGTAGAAGTAGTGGCGCAGCAAGGCCACTGAAGGCTGCACCCCTACGTGAGCCTCGCAGTAATAGGGGAAGATCGCCAGGAGAAGGACGGAGTTGGGTTGGAGATGCAGGGCTTGTAGCTTATAGTGGCGGAGGACAGAGAAGAAGAACTCGGAGAAGGGAGGCACCAAGCCAGCAGCAATGGCACTTACGAAGAGCGGATAGAAGGTGCTCCCTTGACCCTCAGGGGTGGCGGAGCCGGCTTTGAACACCTTTGCCCCATTGACGCCCCGCGCTGTCGCCATCCGGCGCAACCGGGTGAGGCTCGCCTCCGACACATTCGGCGGATCCAGGGCAGACGAGTACCAAGCTACGGCCGGGGGCTGACGAGGCGCCATGGCTTCCTAGGTCACACGGTCGGATTGGATCTGGAAATTTTGGAGGAAGGAAGGAGAGGCGCAAGAAAGGGGATCTGAGCAGCAACCGGGGAAAGCAAGAAGCAAAGCCTAGATGGATGCCGCTCCTTTATCAACTCGCGCGGTTTCTAGGGCGCCCATGTCCAGTCAACCGCCACGCGGCGCCCAAGGCCGCAGGCTGTTAGGGCCCGTGGTGCTTCGCCCTTGCCCTTCCGCCTCCTTGCACGGCCAAGTCCGGGCGCCTTGGGCCCGGGGGCTACTGTCGGCGTTCTGGGAATGGGGGTCCCCAGACTTGCCTACCTGCGGCCTGCGGCGTGGCTCAAAGGGGGGCCCAGCGCAGCCCATCTTCACCAACACAAACCCAAGACCCTCGCGAGGGGCCAATCCTCGCGAGGCGGACGACGTGGAGCTTCCTCAGGCGCGGCCTCGTCAGGCTAGATCACGAGGGGGCGGAGAGATCAAGGAAGGGTACCTCACGAGGTGCCCATGACGCAAGCCATGGCGACCAGGGGCGCCAGGCGGGTGCCAGCCCGCGCAATGTCCTCCTTTCCTCTTTGGTGCAAAGGGGGCAAGCGCAGCCGCGGAATACCGAGGCATCAGGCAAAGGTTGCCATTTCGGTGCAACGAGACGAAGACCAGGAGGACTACGAGACGGAGGTCACCGTGGAGCCCAAGACGGCGTCATCACCAGAGCTTTGCACAGGCGAAGACTACTTTTGTTAGGATAGTTGATACTAGTTGTCCCCCTTCAAATTAGCCCGCCATTGTTGGCTCCCTTCCCGCTCGATATTTGGGAAGAGGACCAGGGCCTCTATAAATAGGACCAGCCACCCACAGAGCAAGGGGACAAGACGGAGAGTAGGCAGAGGCAGGGAAAGAGAGAAAGAGAGAAGATCAGAAAGAGAGAGAGAGAAAGGTGACTGAGCTCCTCCCAGTAGTTCATCACCCCAGCCAAGAACAGACCCTCGCGAGGCTGTTCTTCCTTGTATTGTTCATCATCATCAGCCCAAGAGGCAATCCACCACACCACACACTTGAGTAGGGTATTACACCACAACGGTGGCCCGAACCAGTATAAACCCTGTGTCTCTTGCGTTGTTCTTTCCTTAGTTCAGATCCTAGCAAGGCGGAGGGGTGCAGGTAGGTAGGAGGCGAAATCTCCGCGTGCACCCCAGTGTTCGAACCTCAAGGGTCTGCCGGAACCCGAAATCCAACACTTTCAACTTAGCTTTCTCTAGGAACGCATTACAATTCAAGGGAACAACAACACGGGCCATCTATCTACAACAACATAGACATGCAAAATACTATCAGGTACTAAGTTCATGATAAATTAAAGTTCAATTAATCATATTACGTAAGAACTCCCACTTAGATAGACATCCCTCTAATCATCTAAGTGATCACGTGATCCATATCAACTAAACCATGTCCGATCATCACGTGAGATGGAGTAGTTTTCAACGGTGGACATCACTATGTTGATCATATCTACTATATGATTCACGCTCGACCTTTCGGTCTCAGTGTTTCGAGGCCATATCTGCATATGCTAGGCTCGTCAAGTTTAACCCTAGTATTCTGCGTGTGCAAAACTGGCTTGCACCCGTTGTATGTAAACATAGAGCTTATCACACCTGATCATCACGAGGTGTCTCGGCACGACGAACTGTAGCAACGGTGCATACTTAGGGAGAACACTTGTACCTTGAAATTTAGTGAGAGATCATCTTATAATGCTACCGCCGAACTAAGCAAAATAATATGCATATTGGATAAACATCACATGCAATCAAATATAAGTGATATGATATGGCCATCATCATCTTGTGCCTTTGATCTCCATCTCCAAAGCACCGTCATGATCACCATCGTCACATGCTTGACTCCTTGATCTCCATCAAAGCATCATTGTTCTCTCGCCAACTATTTCTTCTACGACTATCGCTACCGCTTAGTGATAAAGTAAATAAATTACATGGCGATTGCATTTCATAAAATAAAGCGACAACCATATGGCTCCTGCCAGTTGCCGATAACTATGTTACAAAACATGATCATGTCATACAACAATTTATATAATCACGTCTTGACCATATCACATCACATCATGCCTTGCAAAAACAAGTTAGACGTCCTCTACTTTGTTGTTGCAAGTTTTACGTGGCTACTATGGGCCTCTAGCAAGAACTATTCTTACCTACGCATCAAAACCACAACATAGTATAGTGATTGCTTTTTGATCATTAGAAAGAAGCCTGTTCATTGAAACTGATTCAACTAAAGTTGGAGAAACAGACACCCACTAGCCACTTGTGTGCGAAGCACGTCGGTAGAACCAGTCTCGCGTAAGCGTATGCGTAATGTTGGTTTGAGCCTCTTCATCCAACAATATTGCTGAATCAAGAATCAACTAATGACGACAAGCAATATGTATATACTCATGCCCACAACTCCTTTGTGTTCTACTTGTGCATATAACATCTACGCATAGACCTGGCTCGGATGTCATTGTTGAGGAACGCAATAATTTCAAAAAAATTCTACGCACACGCAAGATACATCTAGGAGATGCATAGCAACGAGAGGGGAGAGTATGTCTACGTACCCTCATAGACCGAAAGCGGAAGCGTTATGACAACGCGGTTGATGTAGTCGTATGTCTTCATGATTCAACCGATCCTAGTACCGAAGCTACAACACTTCCGCGATCTACACACGTTCAGCTCGGTGACGTCCCACGAAGTCTAGTTCCAGCTTGGGTCGAGGGAGAGTTTCGTCAGCATGATAGCGTGATGATGGTGATGATGAAGTTACCGACTTAGGGCTTCACCTAAGCACTACAACAATATGACCGAGGTGGAAATCTGTGCAGGGGCACCGCACATGGCTAAACAATCAACTTGTGTGTCTATGGGGTGCCCCTCCCCATATATAAAGGAGTGGAGGAGGGGAGGGCCGGCCCTCTCATGGCGCGCCCAAGGTGGGGAGTCCTACTCCCAGTAGGAGTAGGTTTCCCCCTTTCCTAGTTGGATTAGGAGAAGAAGGAAGAGGGAGAGAGAGGGAAGGAAAGGGGGTCGGCCCCCCACCCAATTCCGATTGGGCTTGGGGGGCGTGCCCTCCACCTTGGCTGCCTCCTCCTCTCTCCCACTAAGGCCCAATAAGGCCCATTGACTCCCCGGGGGTTCCTGTAACCCCCCGGTACTCCAGTAAATGCCCGAACTCATTCGAAACCATTCTGATGTCCCAACATAGCCTTCCAATATATCGATCTTTATGTCTCGAACATTTCGAGACTCCTCGTCATGTCTGTGATCACATCCGGGACTCCGAAATACTTTCGGTACATAAAAACACATAAACTCATAATACCGATCGTCATCAAACATTAAGCGTGCGGACCCTACGGGTTCGAGAACTATGTAGACGTAACTGAGACTCATCTTCGGTCAATAACCAATAGCAGAACCTGGATGCTCATATTGGTTCCTACATATTCTACGAAGATCTTTATCGGTCAAACCGCATAACAACATACGTTGTTCCCTTTGTCATCGATATGTTACTTGCCCGAGATTCGATCATCGGTATCTCAATACCTAGTTCAATCTCGTTACCTGCAAGTATGTTTACTCGTTCCGTAATGCAACATCCCGTAATTAACTCATTAGTCACATTTCTTGCAAGGCTTATAGTGATGTGCATTACCGAGAGGGCCCAGAGATATCTCTCCGACAATCGGAGTGACAAATCCTAATCTCGATCTATGCCAACTCAACAAACACCATCGGAGACACCTGTAGAGCATCTTTATAATCACCCAGTTACATTGTGACGTTTGATAGCACACTAAGTGTTCCTCCGGTATTCGGGAGTTGCATAATTTCATAGTCATAGGAACATGTATAAGTTATGGAGAAAGCAATAGCAATAAACTAAGCGATCATAGTGCTAAGCTAACGGATGGGTCAAGTCAATCACATCATTCTCTAATGATATGATCCTAGTCATCAAATGACAACTCTTGTCCATGGCTAGGAAACTTAACCATCTTTGATTAACGAGCTAGTTAAGTAGAGGCATACTAGTGACACTCAGTTTCTCTATGTATTCACACATGTACTAAGTTTCCGGTTAATACAATTCTAGCATGAACAATAAACATTTATCATGATATAAGGAAATATAAATAACAACTTTATTATTGCCTCTAGGGCATATTTCCTTCAGTTGACTGCTTCGGCTGCGGTGTGAGGCTGCCGTCGCCGGAGAATAACAGGAGGTGTGGGTGAGTATAGAGGGGTGGCATGGCCAGCGGTGGTAGCACAGCCGGACATGGGAGGCAGGAGCAGGCGGCATGGCCGATGCTTGTTTGGGCGGGTGGAGCAAGAAGACTAGAGGTTGAAGAAGCACTACGGCCATTGGATAGACATCGTACGGTCGCTGGAGCTAGAATTGTTCATATTGACTAAGTTGACAAAGCCCTCCGTCCGCATCAACTTAGTAGGCCCACAAGTCAGCCTCCCACTATGGTGGGTCCCAGCTAGAAGGGGGAGTATTCATTTTTTTGTGCGTAATAAGGAGGCACTTCTTTGCGTGCGAAGATATAGCTGGTGGGTCCGAGCTGTCAGCGGGAGTATTCATTCTTTTTGGCGTAATAAGGAGGTACTTGCTTGCGTGCGGCCATGGACCATGTGGGCCCCAACTATCAGCCTCTCCATGTACACCCCTCTTCCGATGTTGTCGTTTGTTGACAACGTTGACCATGCCGTGCCGAGAACACCAGCGTGATGGACGACGGCGAGACCCAGGAAGGGAATGACCCAGAGGTGGCGAAGCCTCAACATTGGAGGGGATGTGGGTGAGTAGAGGGATGGCCTGGCCAGCGGTGGGAGTACTAGGGGCGGTGAGGCCTGCGTGACAGCACAACCGGCCACGGGAGGCGGGAGCAGGCGGTCCCGTCGGCGCTGGGTTTGGTGGTTGGAGCAAGAAGATCAGAGATTGAAGAAACACGACCGCCGTTGGATTGACATCCAATGTTTCACTACAAAAAAAAGACACATCCGTGACATTTTGGGCCGAACGAAATTTTTTTCTGTCATACATATGGCACTTCTATGACGATAATTGTGACAAAACCCGGTATCATCATCGATGTGGTGGGCTCCTACTTCTATGAAAAAAAATCATGACAGAAAATGGGATTTTCGTCCTGGGCGGGCCGGAGACGCAGCTGCATGACATTCTTTGGGCCATCCATGACGGAAAAAACCGTAGTAGAAGCGAGGGGGAGGAAAATTTCGGGGAGTTCCCGGTTATGGTGGGAGGTCGGGGCCCAGCGATGTGCGTTTCTCTCGTACACGTACGCGCGTGTGTGCGAGGCGTTGGCTCTAACTGAACCCGAGTGAGGCGTTGGGCTCTAACTGAACCCGAGCGATTGCACTGCAGGCTACGCGTTACTGAACCCGAGCGATGGATCGATGGCTGTTAACTGAACCCGATCGAGCGATTCCTTCGCTACAGCTGCTAACTGAAGCCGATCGATGGGATGAACAGTGAGCGTTGCGGGGAGTTTGGATGAACAGTGAGCGGTGGCGTTGCCTCTGGATGAACAGGACCCCCTAGTGTGGTGGAGGGCTGGATGAACAGTAGACGATGGAGGGGTGCCCGTGGAGGGGTGGATGAACAGGACCCCCGTGGTGTGGAGGGCTAGATGAATAGTAGACGGTGGAGGGGTGGTTGAATAGGACCCTGTGGTGTGGAGGGCTGGATGAACAGTAGACGGTGGAGGGGTGGTTGAACAGTAGCCGGTGGAGTAGCACGCGGTGGATGCTGGATGAACAGGAGCCCGTGGAGGCTGGATGAACATGAGCCCGTGGAGGCTGGAGGAGGTTGACGGTGGAGATGAACAGTATCTCGTGGAGTCCTGGTTTGCGGTACGCCACACCCCTCCCGATGAACAGGACCCCCGTTTCGACCGTACCGCTCCAACCCAAGTCTGTTTCCTCTGTTTTGCGGTACGCCACACCCCTCCCGATCAACAGGACCCCTGTTTCGACCGTAGGAGGTCCATTTCCTCCGTTTTGCGGTACGCCAGACCCCTCCCGATGAACAGGATCTCGTTTCGAACGTGGCCGGTTGAACACAAGGCCGTTTCCTCCATTCTGTGGTACGCCAGGCCTCGTTTCCATCGCCTGTTCTATCCAAGCCCTCCCGATGAACACGACGCATTCCGTTGCCTACCCATGAACACGACGCATTCCGTTGCCTCCCCATGAACACGACGACGCTGTTTCTTTGTTCTGACCCAGCCATGTACACGAGCCCTGGCCGTACGTATGCGCGAGTAGGCATTCGAGACCCCGCCCGTATGTACACATACGTGGTCGTATTTTCTTTCTTGCACCCTGGCCGCTGTACGTACGTGTAAATGCTACGTGCGCGCCTCTACTACGACACGTGCACACCTCTACTACGACACGTGCGCGCCTCTACATCGACCAGTCTGTACGTACACATTCGTGACCAGAATGACAACGCTACGTACGCTTCGACCAGGTGGGTCCCGACTGTCATGCACTTCCTTGCCTGCGAAGATGTAGCTGGTCGGTCCCAGCAGTCAGGCGGCGAATCGTTTTGTTTTTTTACCCAAATGCACTTCCTTGCGTGCGAAGATGTAGCTGGTGGGTCCCAGCAGTCGGGGGCCTGGTGGGTCCCAGCAGTCAGGGGGGCAAATCATTTTTTTCGGACATACTTCCTTGCGTGCGAAGATGTAGCTCGTGGGTCCCAGCAGTCAGGGGGCGAATCATTTTTTTTGCGAAATACGGTGGCCCGTCCGGTGGGTCCCCGCTGTCAGGTGGAGGAATAATTATTTTGCGCATAATAAGGAGGCACTTCCTTGTGGCTGCCGTGGACCCAGCTGTCAGCCTCTCCATGTACAGTACTCTTCCGATGGAAGTCGGTCGTTGACCACGTTGACTACTCCGCGCCGAGAGCACCAGGGCGGTGGTCTGGATGACGGCGAGGCCTAGGAAGGGGATGACGCGGAGCCAGGGAAGACGCAGCAGTGGAAGCCCGAGCGGAGAGGAGTACGAGGGTCCACTGGTTTGGCTGCGGTGTGAGGCTGCCATCGCCGCAGAATAACAGGGGGTGTGGGTGAGTAGAGGGATGGCCTGGCCAGTGGTGGGAGTAGTACGGGGCGGTGAGGCCTCCGCGGCATCACAGACGGCCACGGGAGGCAGGAGCACGCGACACGACCGGCGCTGCTTTGGGCGGCTGGAGCAAGAAGACCAGAGGTTGAAGAAGCACTACGGCCGTTGGATGGACATCGTACGATCACTGCAGCTAGAATCGTTTATATTGACTAAGTTGACAAAGCCCTTGGTATGCGTTAACTTAGTAGGCCCACAACTCAGATTTGGCAGAGAACATATAGCCCATCTGCGATTTGTAAGAATGTACAACCCATTTTTTAATTCTAATGGAATTTACTATAGCCCATTTACAGTTTGTTAAAAGTACAGCCCAACTTCTAGCTAGGACAAGATTAATAATTTCAAACAACCGCTCAAAACATAATTCAAAAAAAATTCCCACATTTTGATGGGATCCGAAATATTTGTATCCGGAATTTCTAGTTAGGTTAAATATAATTTCAAAATAAAGTTGTATTATGTTAAAATCCAACGAAATATTGCGCGCGCAACAAGTAATGAAACTAAAATTTTCAAATTTCAAAAATAATATATTTTTCAAACTAATTACGTGTTTGGTGCATAGTAACTGTCCAGTTATTATAATTACATCCCATTTATTATTTTCTTAAAGTCCATTTTCTTGTTAAGCCTAATGCATACCTCCTAGGAAAGTTTGCAGCCCAGCGGGGCGGAGAATAACAAGTTGACCCGGATATTGTGTACAACTATCGGCCCAGTTGCATTGCTGATGTTGAAAAAAAAAATCTATTTTTTATACACACATTAAAAAAATTTGTACAGATAAGGAACATTTTTTATACACACATTTAACAATTTTTAAATACATGATTAACGCTTTTTAAAACATATCTTTTAGTCAACAGTGGGCCCACAGCGAGCGGAGGAGGTCACAATACACATATTTTTTAAATACATGATTAACACTTTTGCAAAAACAATTAGCCCAGAGCGAGCCAATTAGCTCCAGTCGTCCCACAGTGGGCCCACAGGGGCCAGTCGGCCAGCTGTAGGCCGACTGGAATCCAATCGGCCTGCTGTGGGCCGACTAGGCCCAGTCGGCCTGCAGCGGGCGGACGGTGTATTATTTTTGAAAAAAACTTACCCAGCGTAATATTTATGAAAATTAATAGAAAAATGTATTATTTAAGAAAAAATAGCGAAAAAGGCCTGTGTAGTATAGTACAACCTAACATGGTTACTCATCCCACATTCAGCGACGCCGGAAAGGCCCAAACAAGGCTTCTATACAACTTTTTGAAGTCACTGATCTCAATTAATAACTTAAGAAAAAAGTTAGATTACAGTGGAACCTAATTAAAAGCTGTCACGAGCAAATAAATAATTCAACGGGCCCCACTTGTGCGTGTGCACGCGCGCGTGTGTGTGTGTGTGTGAGAGAGAGAGATAGAGAGAGAGACCCATTGGCCGATGCTTGTAAATACATCTTTCAGCCATATGCATTGCTGATGCTCAGTAAAAACTTATATAGTTGACACAATCATATAGAACATCATAGCACACTGAACTTGCATACAAAAATTTCACGCAGGCGGCACAATCAGGATGGAAGCAGTGGATCGCTACGGGAAGGGCTATGCTGAAACCAACGAAGTCGTACATAACGGTTCATCGTCTTTATCAATGACGGGGAAATATCTTGAATGTTGTGCAAAGAAAACAGACAGACAACACAATAAGTTCTCCTAGCACATTAAGTTGACGTACAAACCTTTCTAAAAAAAGGTCAGGTACAAAATTAGAACAGGTCACAATCAAATGTACTGGCATATCAGTGCTTCACGCCCATAGCTCGGATTTAACTAGTATCTGACAAGATTCAGTTGTTACCTCAAATTAGAGCACATCCAGGCAGGCAACCCTGCCTCTTCTCCAAAAGAAGCAGTGGCCTCCGCCGCGCGATGGAGTAGGCCCTGGGCCATCCATCGTTCCGAGCAACACGGGGGAAGTCTGACGTTGACTCCTGTAATGGACGTCGTCGACGGACCCTGGCACCAGCGGCGGCGGCAGGACTTCGATTGATGGATTGACCACTTCTTCGACATGCACGAACACTCGATACAGGTACATCCCTAACATGGTCCGCGACGGCCTTGGTGGCGACGGATAGTACAACCCCGGTTCCTGCACCGGTATCTCAACACCAATCACCTTCGGTATGGTGGATGGCTTCTTCATCCATGCCATAACCGTTAGAGCCCAGCCGTCTGGAGGAACAAACATACTTACGAGCTCACCTCCAAGGTCGTTGATAAGCTCGTTCATGGACTCGCTGTTCCAAGCACGTCGAGGCATGCCGTGGAAGGTAAGCTTTGTTAAAAACTCAAGCTCAGAGGGCACCGAGCCCCATCCTGGGTGCCACCGATCAAAGCTCACCAACGCGCCATTGCAGAACAAACGCCGGGAAGATTCGAACACACGGCTGCACTCGAAAGTTGTCCGGAACCTGACGAAGAAATTAGCCGGTGGCGGACAGACTTCGACGAGCAAGTCACTTATTTGGATGCCGTGCGCAATGCCAAGAGATTTGACAAGGTCATCCGGCGAGATGGGAGGCCGGTCGCCGTTGATGGTTACCATCAGCACTTTGCCGGCAAACTGGTCGTCAAGCGTCGCCATGCCACTGTCGAGCGATAGCACGTAGCGACCAAAGGCAGGACGGACCTCAGGATCTCCGGCTCGGAGATCCACGTTGACCGGTGACATGATAGTGCGCTTGAGTACAGGGAGTACATGATGGGGATTTGGGGAACTGGAGTAGGAATCGAGATTCCAGAGGTGGGGGAGGGGCGGGAGACTGCGGATGAAAAGGTAGCATGAATTTCGAGCATGTGCCAATATGCTCTTGGCGCGCAAGCGCACGAAAACACCGGTGGCGCCCACATGTCGGCCTAAGAGTCCTTATTCATTCTTTTTTGGAGAGCCCGTCCTTTTTTTCAGGATCTTTTGAAAGCCCGGCCTGAGAGTCATAATTGACCTATTTGGCATTGCGTTACTACTCGACCCATATTCAACGACACCTCACTGGCCCAAACAAGTGCACATCATCAAAAAGACACTGAGCTCAAATTATATAACTTCAAAAAAGGAGATATACTCAGAACACTGCAGAATGGTGATGCCCTCATTTAGCCCACCAGTAGTTCGAGACAATAAACAGTTCGAAACAACGATATATACAACATTCAAACACCGACTAGTGACTACTACTGACATAAGCAGCAAGACATGATAGTTCATAAGAAGTCTTGCTACACCACCAAAACGCACCCATCTGCAGTGCTTAGAATCTCGTGATCCAAACGAGAATGACATTCTAAACAGAAGCAACTATTATATAGTAAGAGTGACATAGATGAGGATGACCAAATGACAAGGAATAGGCATAACAAAAGAAAGAACTACCCATCCAGAACCAGCAGCAAAGACAACAAAGTCATTCGAAGAGATGATCCAACACCATCATAATTTGCAGCCCCGCTTCATCGACCAGTGATCCGGAGACACCAGTACTCCAACCTTTCGATGCAACAACCCAATTACCTATCAACCTGAAGGCTCGAACCACATCACTGCCTGTCGTAATTGAGACATCCAAGGATCAAAGTTAATCCGGATGCCTTTGTCGTTCTCACCTTCTTTTGGCTGCAGGCTGTATCGTTGACAATCAGGGGAGTTTGCTCCCGAACTCCTAGGGCTCGCCGTGTAGACACAGTTTCCATAGCAAACAGATCCTCTCTGCCATCAAGGTCCTTGCCAACGGTGATCTCCTGGTTAATCGGATAATTGAGTCCGAGAAACAGAGAGTGTGAACCAAGGCTGTTTACCCGCCTCCAACTAAAAAATTCTAAAGGCCCCAACAAGCTGGTATCCTGCTCATAGACGTAACAGCCACTGTCCGGATACTCACGTATTACATGGCGCTTGCATACAATTGGGTTTTTGCAATATAACTTTTCCGGCTCATGTGTCCGAATGATCATCAGTCTTTTGTCGTCGTCTGATCAAGCGAGGAACCACTTGTGCTTCCCTGTTTTTGGCGAAGGTGGTGTGATTACAAAGGGCAGTAACTTTAGGGACACTGCATCATATCAAAAAGGACAGGCATTGTTAATGTAAGATCAGCATTGTTCATAGTATGAGTAGGATAATGCAAGAAACAATATTGATATGTCCCTATTGGAACTGGGAGGAAAATACAGGGAAATGTATACTGGATTCGAAAATATAGAAGTGCCATGCATGGTTATACTCATGTTATCTCGCAATCGATTCTTCACAGGAAACTACCATGTCATGCATGTTATGTAATCATGTTCTGTCCTCACAAACAAATTCTTCAAGGTAACTAACATACCATGCATTGTTATATACTCGTGTTCTGTGGGCAAATTTTTTGTGAGGATATTATTCTAGCCATTGATTGCTGAAGGGCGAATATAGGTATGTACACATGGTAAGCATTGCAGGATTTCACTACTTCCAAATATAGAGTTCTCCATATGCACATTTACTTCCCTAATGTATGGTTAGATGAAACCAACAGTGTGGTGCATGTTTCTACATCATGAAAATGAGGAAACTAACATGGCCATTGATACACACTCATATTTAGTAGTAGTATATAGATTACTATAAAATAAGGATAATATCCATATATTCCTAACCGTTTGATTATTCATGGTACAAATTGGCTGTAATGACATGGTCACAATCGCATGAATTAACTCATTCCAAATATAGCTGATTTATGACGTCTCTAATACATTGCCATAGTTCTACTCAAATTCTGCTCAAATAGAGATATGCCAATCATCACAAAAAGTTCAAACAGTGTCATGGTGTCATCATTAACATGAGAGGAAACAACTTACACGCGCCGTCCCAGCAATACGTGGTGCCATCTGCTTTATCGATCGCGTAGATGATGCCATTGTGTTCAATAGCATCACAGAAGTGTGTATCAGCTTTGACGATGATCCACTGCGAGCCGAGTTGTCTCCAGCTAAAGAAGGCACCGGCGCAAAGATAGGCGAGTCCACAGTCGAACAAGGCAATTAGCTTGAAGTCTGCGTAATTTGCATGTTGTGTATGCACTTGGCAGATTACAATCTTCTGCAAAACAAGTTCCGTCCAACTGACGTAGTAATCTAGATGACTTGGACCGCGATGGTAATACTCTATATAATCCAACGGAGGAAGGATAATCTCATGGGAGGTCTAGAAGTTCATGGGCACCAACTTTTTACCGTCTTCTCTGAAGGCAGCCATCCAGTGGGAGTTCATGCCAACCCAGTACATACCTGCCAAGAAAGTTTCGGGCGATGGTGATCGGATCAATGTCGAGGGAAATGATGTACGGCGACCCACTACATACCTGCAAAGAAGTTTCGGCTAATGGAGATCGGATTGAAGTCGAGGGGCATCATGCACACCTCCGTATCATGGTGAGCCAATCTCGCAAGACCAGATAGCAGCAAGCAGGGTGTCTTGAAAAGCTTAGGCCTCGCTTCGACGATGGCCGTGTGCATGTCCCTCGAGCATGCAGCCAGCCGCAGGGCGCTCAACATATCCATACATGAACAACAGAGGTGGAGGATGTCACTGGGGAGATTGCTCCAATCGCGGCTCATATGGTTGCTGCGCGGTTCGCGTTCGGCCATGGTGGAGTTTGGAAGGGGGCTTGATTTACGGGGGAGAAGGATTTCGGTGCTGGAGCGGCTAGCGAGGGAATAGTGGTACTGGGGGAGGCGAGTGAGGCGATGGTACACGGGGGCATAGTGAGATGGAGACGGAGAAGGAGATGGAGTGGTTCTATGGGAGCGGAGAGGGAGATGAGGCGAGGCGCCAATGTGATGTACATCAGCGGTGATAGACTGCACTGTGCACAGGGTGAGGCTGACTTTGGTAACCCGAACACGCCGCCTGGACTAGTGTCAGGCGCAGGGTGTTGTCACTTCACTGTGAGGACCGGATGAATAGTATTTTGACCATCAAGTGTACCACAGTTGTACTACTACTACCAGTAGGTACATGAGTACTCCAGTATTGTATAGCATAAATAGGTCTTCCGTGCTAGCATGCCTGTTCACTTCATCGTTCAGGTATCATCCATATTGTGAGCAAAACCAAATTCTCGTGCATGCCCAATCAACGCTCTGCCGCGATGCATGCAGTGGTCGTTCTGGTGCATCAAGGATGGCATGCAGATCGTTCCACACTTGAGAAGAGGAAAAATGGAAAGGTAGAACGCGGAAGAAGAGGAAGAGAACGTTGGCTAACGAGGCTAGGAGGGGATCGAGCAGGAAGTTAATGCTCCACGCCTAAAGGTTTTGGGAAAACCTGATTTTCATAAGGTGACTTATACTCACCTAAAAGGAGGGAGTATTCCTTAACCAGAGAATGTTGTGTCTCCCACTCACGCGCTCAAAAAAAACTATGACACATTTTTTATCTATTTGCATAGGTCCCACCTATCAGGAAGGATGGGCACGTACACGAACAGGTACGACTCATCAGTCTACCCGCATAGCCTTTTCGTTTAGTCTACCTAGCCATCTAATCAACTGCCTGCACGCCACTTCTCCCATTTACTTCTCCATCGGGAACCGATTCTCCTCGGCTTCTTCACCTCCCCTTCGTCTTCATTTGCATCCAAACCCACTGCGTTCACATTGTTTTAACCTCTTTAAATAATCATCTACTACTTCAGTTAGACTAGCTGAGGGAGTCCTAGATTAGGGGGTGTTCGAGTAGCCGGACTATACATTCAGCCGGACTCCAGGACTATGAAGATACAAGATTGAAGACTTCGTCCCGTGTCCGGATGGGACTTTCCTTGGCGTGGAAGGCAAGCTTGGCGATGCGGATATTCAAGATCTCCTACCATTGTAACCGACTCTGTGTAACCCTAACCGTATCCGGTGTCTATATAAACCGGAGGGTTGTAGTCCGTAGGCAATCAACTCCATATGCAACAATCATACCATAGGCTAGCTTCTAGGGTTTAGCCTCCTTGATCTCGTGGTAGATCTACTCTTGTACTACCCATATCATCAATATTAATCAAGCAGGACATAGGGTTTTACCTCAATCAAGAGGGCCCGAACCTGGGTAAAACATCGTGTTCCCTGCCTCCTATTACCATCCGGCCTAGACGCACAGTTCGGGACCCACTACCCGAGATCCGCCGGTTTTGACACCGACATTGGTGCTTTCATTGAGAGTTCCTCTGTGTCGTCGCCTTTAGGCCCGATGGCTCCTTTGGTCATCAACAACAATGCAGTCCAGGGTGAGACTTTGCTCCCTGGACAGATCTTCGTCTTCGGCGGCTTCGCTCTGCGGGCCAATTCGCTCGGCCACCTGGAACAGATCGAAAGCTACGCCCCTGGCCATCAGGTCAGGTTTGGAAGCCAAAACTACACGGCTGACATCCACGGGGACTTGATCTTCGACGGATTCGAGCCACAGCCAAGCGCGCCGCACTGTCTCGATGGGCATGATATAGCTCTGCCGCCGAACAGCGCCTTGGAGGCCGCATATGCATCGATTTCGACCATTGATTCGGAGCCTACTGTGCCGATTGAGGATCAGCGGTTGGACGCTGCCTCAGGGGCTGCGATCTCAGAGGCGATCAAGACGAACACTAGCCCCGCACTCTGCACTACCCGTGACTCCGAGGATCTGGACTCCTCCCCGGACTCTGAACCCCCCGCGCCCATGCCAATCGAATCCAATTGGGCGCCGATAATGGAGTTCACCGCCGCAGACATCTTTCAGCATTTGCCTTTTGGCAACATCCTGAATTCTCTTAAGTCTCTCTCTTTATCAGGAGAGCCCTGGCCGGACTACGGTCAGCGAGGGTGGAATACGGACGATGAGGAAATTCAAAGCCCACCGACCACCCACTTTGTAGCCACTGTCGATGATCTAACCGACATGCTTGACTTCAGCTCCGAAGACATCGACGGCATGGACGACGATGTAGGAGACGAACAGGAACCAGCACCTGTAGGGCGCTGGAAGGCCACCTCGTCATATGACATATATATGGTGGACACTCCAAAAGATGGAGATGGCGATGGAACGGTGGGGGATGACGCCCCCAAGAAACAGCCAAAGCGCCAGCGTCAGCGGTGCCGCTTTAAATCCCGCCAAAATAAAAACGGTGATTCCGGCACGGGAGATAATACTACCGCGGATAGCGCCGAAGAACACCCACCTCAGCAAGATTCGGCACAGGAAGATGGAGAAGCTATCCCTCACGAGAGAGCGGCAGACCGAGAGGTCGAGGATGATAACTATACGCCTCCCTCCGAAGACGAGGCAAGCCTCGATGATGACGAATTCGTCATACCATCAGACCCCGCCGAACAAGAGCGTTTTAAACGTAGGCTTTTAGCCACGGCAAGCAGCCTCAAGAAAAAGCAGCAACAGCTTAGAGCTGCCCAAGATTTGCTAGCTGACAGATGGACTAAAGTCCTTGCGGCCGAAGAGTATAAACTCGAAGGCCCCTCCAAGAGTTACCCGAAGCGCAGGCCGCTACCCCGATCAGAGGAGGAAGCACCTACATCACCAGCGCATGACATGGCAGACCGGCCACCTCGCGGCCGCGACAGAGAGGCCTCTCGGCCCTCCACCCAAGCCATGCCCCGACACCGCTCAACTAAGGCACGGGAAAATGCGCCTGACCTGCGAGACATACTGGAGGATAAGGCAAGACAAACAAGATCGATCTACGGATTGCGCAGGCGCCCTACGGCATGTGACAATGATCTTCACTCCGGATAGAACAAATCTGGCCGGGCCGAACACAACAGACATAGCTCTTCCGAGTTGCGTCGTGATATAGCCCAGTACAGAGGCGTCGCACACCCGCTATGCTTCACGAATGAAGTAATGGATCATAAAATCCCAGAGGGTTTCAAACCCGTAAACATCGAATCATACGATGGCACAACAGATTCGGCGGTATGGATCGAGGATTATCTCCTTCACATCCACATGGCACGCGGCGATGATCTACACGCCATCAAATACATCCCGCTCGAACTTAAAGGACCGGCCCGGCATTGGCTTAACAGCTTGCCAGCAGACTCAATCGGTTCTTGGGAGGACCTGGAAGCCGCATTCCTCGACAACTTCCAGGGCACTTACGTGCGACCGCCGAATGCCGACGACTTAAGCCACATAATTCAGCAGCCAGAAGAATCGGCCAGACAATTCTGGACACGGTTCCTAACAAAGAAAAACCAGATAGTCGATTGTCCGGACATAGAGGCCCTAGCAGCCTTCAAGCATAACATCCGCGACGAGTGGCTTGCCCGGCACCTGGGACAGGAAAAGCCGAAATCCATGGCAGCCCTCACAACACTCATGACCCGCTTTTGCGCGGGAGAAGACAGCTGGCTACCTCGCAGTAACAACTTATCAAAGAACCCTGGTAATTCGGATACCAAGGACAAAAGTGGCAGGACACGCCGGAATAAGCAAAAACGCCGCGTTAACGGCGACAGCAATGAAGACACGGCAGTCAATGCCGGATTCAAAGGCTATAAATCCGGTCAGCGGAAAAAGCCATTCAAAAAGAATACTCAGGGTCCGTCCAGTTTGGACCGAATACTCGATCGCTTGTGCCAGATACATGGCACCCCCGAAAGGCCAGCCAATCACACTAACAGGGATTGTTGGGTGTTCAAGCAGGCAGGCAAGTTAAGGGCCGAAAACAGAGACAAGGGGCTGCACAGCGACGACGAGGAGCCCAAGACGCCGAACAACAATGGACAGAAGGGCTTTCCCCCACAAGTGCGGACGGTGAACATGATATACGCAACCCACATTCCCAAGCGGGAGCCGAAGCGTGCGCTACGGGACGTATACGCGATGGAGCCAGTCGCCCCAAAGTTCAACCCATGGTCCTCCTGCCCGATCACTTTTGATATAAGGGCCATCCCACTAGCATCTGTCATGGTGGCTTCGCCGCATTGGTTCTCGACCCAATCATCGACGGATTTCATCTCACAAGAGTCCTCATGGACGGCGGCAGTAGCCTGAACCTGCTTTATCAGGATACAGTGCGGAAAATGGGCATAGATCCGTCAAGGATTAAGCCCACAAGAACGACCTTTAAAGGCGTTATACCAGGTGTAGAAGCCAACTGTACAGGCTTAGTAACACTTGACGTGGTCTTCGGATCCCCGGACAATTTCCGAAGCGAAGAGTTAATCTCCGATATAGTCCCGTTTCGCAGTGGCTATCGCGCCCTGCTCGGACGAACCGCATTCGCAAAATTCAATGTGGTGCCGCACTACGCATATCTCAAGCTCAAGATGCCAGGCCCTCGAGGAGTAATTACGGTCAACGGAAACACCGAATGCTCCCTCCGTACGGAGGAGCATACGGCGGCTCTCGCAGCGGAGGTACAAAGTAGCCTTCTCAGGCAATTCTCCAGTCCGGCCATTAAAAAGCCAGACACTGCCAAGCGCGCCCGGAGTAACCCACAGCAGGACCGCCTGGCACACTCTGAGCAAGCGTAGCAATGCGTCCCCAACCCTAGCCTTCGCGACATAGCAAAACCAGTACCTCGCGTACATAACTACGCCCTTGAAATACCATGGGCACAGGGGAAGGGGCACAATAACAGCACACCCAAAATACGGCTTAAAACGTACTAGGGCCTGCCGGATTCTTTTTTTAATTTTTTTCTTACTTTCAGGACTCCATACTTCGGACGACCTGTTCGGCAATTCAATTGCCGCACAAACGATGCAAGATCCAGGGAGGCAGACAAGCCATGCCGCATTATGGAACTCCCAGGTGGTCTCTATTATGAGCGGTATACCTGTTTTAAATACAATTCTGCGGCCTGCCCCTGGTCAGGACATACTGAATAGTCCAATATCTTTTGCTTACCGCACTATTTGTATCGTTCGGCTTTGATAAATAGCCTCTCTATAAACAATGCATAGCTTTTGTCTATTTTCTGCATTACTCTCTTTTATATATGTTCATTAATGACATGTTGCACCCGTACACCGTGGTACGGCAAGTACGCCAGGGGCTTCAGTACCCTTTAATATGGTGTGAGAAGTCCATACACTTTCACAAGTGCGGCACCCCGAACTTATAGCACTATATGCATCGGCTCCGAATCATGATTTGGGTCAATAGTTGGGTTTGCCCGGCTCCTATGTTTTTGTGCCTTACGTTCCGCTATATCGGCTAAGGTAGCACTAGGAGAACCACTGCGATTGTGCCCCGGTTGAGCTGGGTTAAGCACCTCAGTGGAGAAAGCTAAAACTGACTGTCATGATGAGGCGAGAGACCGGTCGCTGTTCGAGAGGTTTTTCGAGTCCCTAAAGACTTATGCCACTTCGAGCGAGGAGCCGGATTTGTCCGGCCAAGGCGTGGATAGCGCCCCGAACTCGGTCTTCCGAACTAGGGGCTTCGCCGAAATTTAAAATTATAAAGTTCTATGGCTAAGTGAGAGTGTTCAAGCATTATAGTCCGATTGCCTGGTTCGTTGTGCTGAGCGCCTCCCTCGAAGGACCCAACTATGGGAAAAAGAGTGCTCAGGTTTATCCCGAACACCCCAGCACTAGTGGCATGGGGGCAGAAGCCGACGACTGGCCATCTCTCAATTTTTTGATAAACGGCCGCACAGAAAATAATATTTTAAATTCAACAAGCATTGCTTAAGCGCCCATGAACAAGTTTTCAGCGCACAGGATAAAAACGAGCGAGTTTATTCAAAAATTACATCTTTGGTACATTCATCCGCCACAAGGCGGGCACCCGCAAGAACATCCTTGTAATAGTTCCCGGGCTTGCGATGCTCCTTCCCCGGCGGCGGCCCGTCCTTCACAAGCTTCTCACCGTCCAGCTTACCCCAGTGCACCTTTGCACGGGCAAGGGCCCGACGGGCACCTTCGATGCAGATGGAGCGCTTGATGACCTCGAGCCTTGGACAGGCCTCCACCAGCCGCCGCACCAGCCCGAAGTAGCTCCCAGGCAGGGCCTCTCCAGACCACAACCGAACTATGAAGCCCTTCATGGCCTGTTCGGCCGCCTTGTGGAGCTCGACCAGCTGTTTCAACTGGTCGCTCAAGGGCACAGGGTGTCCGGCCTCAGCATACTGAGACCAGAACACCTTCTCCGTCGAGCTGCCCTCTTCAGCTCGGTAGAATGCGGCGGCGTCGGATACGCTGCAGGGAAGATCTACGAATGCCCCTGGAGAACTCCGGATTCGGGTAAGTAACAAGTAGTTTACTTTTATATTTCTGCTTTGCATAAAGAATGCCTTACCCGCTGCTATCTTCTTCATCTCCTCCAAATCTTGGAGGGCCTCTTGGGCTTCGGCCTTGGCAGACTTGGCAGTCTCAAGGGCCGCCGCGAGCTCGGACGCTTGGGTCTTTGACTCAAGCTCCAAACTCTCATGTTTTTTCATGAGAGCCTGAAGCTCTTGCTGCACCTCGCCGACCTGAGCCCCAAGTTTCTCTCGCTCGGTGCGCTCCGTGGCCGTTTTCTTTTCGGCCTCGGACAGCGCCTGCTTGAGGGTCGCCACCTCAGTCGTGGCCCCTATAATAAGCAGTGCAATCCTGTTATTTTTTGCAATCACGCCTCTCTATAGGCACTTTTTCTGTAAGGTATTTCCTACCTTCTTTTTCCTCGAGCTGCCGCTTGGCAAGGCCGAGCTCTTGTTCGGTCCGCTTGAGGTCCTGTTTCAGGACACCCACCTCCGCAGTCAGTGCGGCGGTGGATAGCAGCGAAGCCTGCACACGCATATTGACTCTTTATTGTTAGACTCCTGCAAAATTTACTAGATCCTCTATTCGGCTTTTCTTTCCGAACGCCAAACAGATCATCAGGGGCTACTGTCTATGCGGTACTATTTTTATATATGTTTACTTACCTCGAAGCCTGTTAGAAGGCTAGCGCAAGCTTCAGTCAGTTCACTCTTGGCGGATTGAACCTTCTGGATCACCGTACTCATGATAGTACGACGCTCCTCGTCGATGGAGGCACCGTCAAGCACCTCAAGCAGATTGTTTGGTACCTCTGGTTGGACGGAGGCCGCCGGCTCAGAAGGCTTGCTCCTCTTGGAAGGAGTTCGCCTACCGCGGTCCGGAACTGTTGAAGATTCCGCTGCGGTGTCCGGCACAAAGCCGGACTTGGAGCCCTAGGGGGTCTTGTCCCCTTTACTCCTGGGGTCCGGGAGGTCGCCTTGTGGCTCCTCCAGGACCACCTCCTCCTGCCCCGAAGCTCGTTGCGATGCCACTTCGGCGTCGTCCGCAGTGCGGGGGGAGACAGCGGGTGGAACTGAGTTCACGTCGATGAAGCCAGGGAGCCGCTCGACGACTCGTTGAGTTCGGCCCGGGGTGGGCTGCATAATTATGTTCGACATTAGGGAAAGTTGTGCCACAAAGGAACGTCATGAGTTACTCTGATATCCGAATACTTATGATTTCGCCGGACGCTTGGCCCTATCTGGCCACTCCTCTTCGTCCTCTTCGGCGTCGGGGGAGTAGTTCGGCGGAGGGGTCTTCCTCTTCCTCGACCCTTCGGCCTCCCCCGTTGGGGTGACCTTCCTTTTCTTTCCTCCCCCCGCTGGAGGGGGAGAGTTTTCTTCTTCCTCCTCCTTGTTCTCAAGGGAGGAGAGTGTCTCGGGCACGTCGGATGACGAGTCCGACACCACCACATTACGGGCACTCTTTCGAGTCCCCGTGGCCTTCTTCTTCTTGGCCTTCTTCTCCGGCACCACATCAGGCGCCGGAACCAGCAGCTTTACTAGGAGAGAAGGGGCTGGGTCTTCAGGCAAGGGAGCCGGACAGGTAATCGATCCGGACTGCGCCTGCCAAGCCTGTCAAAGGTGAGGGAGTTTAGATCCCGCATAGAGTCAGACTATGAAAAAACTTAACATCCTGTAAAAGGTGAAAATAGCTTACCTCGCTAGCGTGACACCGCGAGCTGTATCCGTGGTCCTCGGAAGCGGATGTGGGAGCCTCGGCACCTTTGGTTAGCACCTTCTAGACGTCTTCATACGTCGTGTCGAAGAGCCTGTTAAGGGTTTGGTGCTGCGCCGGGTCGAACTCCCACAGATTAAAGTCCCGTTGTTGACACGGGAGGATACGGTGGACGAGCATAACCTGGACTACATTGACGAGCTTGATCGGCTTGCTCACCAGGGACTGGATGCATGTCAGCAGTCCGGTCACCTCTTTTTCGTCGCCCCACGGCAGGCCCGTCTCTTTCCAGGACATAAGCCGCGTGGGGAGTCCGGATCGGAACTCGAGGGCTGCGATCCATTTCGGATCGCGTGGCTCGGTGATGTAAAACCACCACGATTGCCACCCCTTCAGGGTCTCCACGAAGGAGCCCTCGAGCCATAGGACGTTGGCCATCTTGCCCGCCATGGCACCTCCGCACTCCGCCTGGATGCCGCGCACCACCTTGGGCTTGACGTTGAAGGTCTTGAGCCAGAGGCCGAAATGGGGGCGGATGCGGAGGAAAGCCTCGCACACGACGATAAACGCCGAGATGTTGAGGACGAAGTTCGGGGCCAGATGGTGGAAATCCAGGCCATAGTAAAACATGAGCCCCCGGACAAATGGGTGGAGTGGAAAACCCAGTCCGCGGAGGAAGTGGGGAAGGAATACTACCCTCTCATGGGGCCTTGGGGTGGGGAGAAGCTGACCCTCCTCGGGAAGTCGGTGTGCGATGTCTTTGGACAAGTATCCGGACTTCCTTAGCTTTTTGACATGGCCCTTCGTGACGGAGGAGACCATCCACTTGCCTCCCGCTCCGGACATTGCTGGAGAAGGTTGAGGTGGGAAGTGCGGGCTTGGGCGCTGGATCTTGAGTGCGCAGGAGATGGATAGGCAAAGGAGGAAGAAGGCGTAGGTAAAAAGGTGGATCCTTATCCCCTTATATGGGCGGATGCGGTTGTGCGTCCCCACCTGCATAGTAAAACTCGCTTGCCTCCCAAGCGCCATGATAAGTGGCGCGATTGGATTACCCACGTCCGTATTGATGAGAATCCCGTAAAGGGGGTACACGATCTCTGCTTTGACAAAGACGTGCCAAGGAAACTGCCTCGCAAAACATGCTGAGGTGGAAAAGTAAAAACGATTCGAGTAAGGGACTTGGCTGTAGTGCGATGACGCACTGCGGAATACGTCAGCAGATTTGATTTGTGTTAGTATTATTCTCTCTATGGCAATATGTGGAAGCTTATTTTGCAGAGCCGGACACTACTCTTGGTGTTTACAATCTTCTATGAAGGACTTGGAGGAGGAACCCGCCTTGCAATGCCGAAGACAATTTGCGCGCCGGACTCGTCGTCATTGAAGCCTGGTTCAGGGGCTACTGAGGGAGTCCTGGATTAGGGGGTGTTCGGGTAGCCGGACTATACCTTCAGCCGGACTCCAGGACTATGAAGATACAAGATTGAAGACTTCGTCCCATGTCCGGATGGGACTTTCCTTGGCGTGGAAGGCAAGCTTGGTGATGCGGATATTCAAGATCTCCTACCATTGTAACCGACTCTGTGTAACCCTAACCCTATCCGGTGTCTATATAAACCGGAGGGTTGTAGTCCGTAGGCAATCAACTCCATATGCAACAATCATACCATAGGCTAGCTTCTAGGGTTTAGCCTCCTTGATCTCGTGGTAGATCTACTCTTGTACTACCCATATCATCAATATTAATCAAGCAGGACGTAGGGTTTTATCTCCATCAAGAGGGCCCGAACCTGGGTAAAATATCGTGTTCCCTGCCTCCTGTTACCATCCGGCCTAGACGCACAGTTTGGGACCCACTACCCGAGATCCGCCGGTTTTGACACAGACACTAGCCATCTAATCCTAATTCTCCAAACCATAGCCCTCCATTCCAGCGGTTCCAAATGGCGATAGAGATCAAGATGCAGGTTTTTAGCGTCCAACATGTCCTCGTCGAAGGCTCAATGCGCATAGTTGCCACTGTCACCGTCCACCCAAGGGTTGTTCGGCAGTGGATCAACAATGTATCCAACTCCTTCGAAAAGGTAGAGACGAGGGTCATCGGTCTCGACGCAGAGTACATTGAGCGTGCCCCCTGGGAAGATCCAGCGCGCCGCCGTCCTTCAGCTGTGCTTCGAAGATGATGTTTTGGTGTACCACATCATACACTCGCCCTCCATACCAGGTGAGCTTCACGATTTCTTGTCTCGGGAGGACGTATACTTCTGTGGGCCAGCCATTGAAGGGGACAAATAGAAGCTGGAGCTGTACAACCTTGATTTGAATAGCATCGCTGACCTACAAACCAGAATCAAAATTCCTATAGAAGTTTGTGATAAACAGACACCATCCCTATTTGACGTAGCAAATTTTGTGCTCGGTACAAATCTTCAGAAGCGTGACGAGACGGTGGCATTAAGGTCGTCTGGATGGGAGAATTATCCCTTGACGTACGAGCGGATAAAATATGCTGCCCTTGATGCCCGTGTGAGTTTCGAGATAGCTGCAAGGTCCAAAGAGCTTGTTGCGAAGCCGTCTCCCACAGAGGATGAGAACAAGAAGAAGAAGAAGAAGAAGAAGAAGAAGAAGAAGAAGAAGAAGAAGAAGAAGAAGAAGAAGAAGAAGAAGAAGAAGAAGAAGAAAAGGCTGCACCAACAGGAGGGCATTATGGATGGATGAACTATTTCCTCTCTTGTAAAAAAAATTATTCCCTATCGGTGTATATTGATATAGATGGACTATTTCGATGGTGTGCATCTCTTTGGAACAGATTAGTAGCATGGGTCCGCTTGACTATAAGGAACTATTTATCCGCATATATAGCTTTCTCTGCTACTCCTTCTAGTGATCGATATGCAGTGCATGTGTCAGTAGACATGACAGCTTGTCCATGGAAGTTCAACTACGGCGACCATCACGTTTCATCTCGTGATTCCCACGACGCCTCTCAAACCCACGACACCACGCCCCCCGACATGCGCCTCACCCCTCTCGACTGCACCGCCCCTCTGCCTTTGTGTGCATGGCATGTGGGCCACCTAAAATGCGGCGAGCATCAAATTTCTACCACAGCCACCCGCGATTCCCACAATGCCGCTCGAACCCATGAAACCACACGTCCCCCGACCTGCGGCTCACCCCTCTTGGCCTCACTGCCCCTCTGCCTACGGGATAATTAAATGTGGACCAGTCACCTATCGGGTCCACATGTTATTGACTCAAAGGTAGGTGTAGTAAGGCGCTGAAGCTCAGTCCCGACGACCCTGAGAGGGAAATGTAACTCCTGTGCCAGGGCTTGTGGTGCTCCCACAACATGAACTCGTGCCAAACTCGAGATTTGTTTCTTTACCATACATGCACACAACGATTTAATGGACATTGTAATCTCAACATGTGATGGGGAGCTCTAAATTTGAATTTGAAACTTATAAAACGAAAATATTCAAAAATAAACTGGGAGAGAGGGAGTATATCGTAGGATGTGTCCCATACAAAATAAGTCCCCTGGTTTGTCACCGCGAAGATGCGGTTAGAAAGGAGCACGACGTCTTCCTACTCGTACGGCAACAAATTGGTCGCAGACAGCATGGTCCGCCTTTGACTGCCATGTGCAAGGTTCGGGCTATCTTATTCAATCTCACCGTGGTTCCATCATACCAATTCATGCGGTGGCCCGTTGCATGGCTGATCCCAATGTTGGACAAAGGTTCTACGGGAACGGTTTCACCGTTGTAAATGTTGTGCAAATTGATGTTGGTACCCTCCCGTACATATGCAAGCCAATCTCCACTCGCACCGACCTTAACCTGTGAAACAGTGGGCAGGGGGAGAATTAGGAAATGGACATGGAAGTAGTCTTTAGAATGCATTTACTATGTGATCAAACTCATCTTACCTGCTCATCGGAGGAAATCTGAGTGCCCCTCAACGTGGGCATCTCAAGGGGCGTCAACTTGCAACTACGGCCACGCCGCGCTAGAGAGACCCCCAAGGAAACATCCTCGTGCGTTCCACGGAACATCAAGATGCATTTGTATGAGTAGTTTATCTTGTGAGAGAAAAGGATGAACGAGGGAGGGCCTCTAGAGATAGAGATGGACACTACTACTACCAATGTGTTGGCTCGTGCGTTGCAATGGATCCAAAGTAGTAGAATAATACTTGTTCACGTGCTTGAAATATAAACACTCTAGTTTTGATATACATGTGTCAGCAGACATGACAACTTGTCCATGGAAGTTGAACCACGGAGACCATCACGTTTCTTGTTTCTACCACTAAGCCACTGAAGTTTGGTCCCGTGGGCCCCGAGAGGGAAATGTAACTCCTGCGGCAAGCCTTGTGGTGCTCCCGCAGTACGATCTCGTGCCAAAACTGGAATTTGTTTCTTACTACTACCAACTAGTACTAGTAAGGTACACGTGCATTGCACGCATGAGATTCTGGTGGTTTGTGCATTATGCTTCTACATGTGGAGCTTTCTGGATTCTAACATGTGGAAAAATCTGGTGGAATGTAAGGTTAGGCAAGTTTGATTAACTTAGGCGAGTGTTTGATTCAAGCCACACCTTAGGCAAGCCACACTAAGGCCCCACATGACATACACACAAAAAATGTGGCAAGATTCCCTTAGGCTTGCCAACTTGTTTCTCTCGTTTTGAAGAACTAATAACTTTGCCTAAGCTTAGTTGTGGCAAAGTTAGGGTCTGTTTGATTCAAAGGATTTTCATAGGATCTTTGAAGGATTAGAATCCTTAGGAATTTTTCCTACGTTGGTCGTTTGATTCGTAGGATTGAATCATGTAGAATATTTTCCTAAGGATTCATTTGTACTACGTTTCACAGGAATTCTAACATGCACTCCAACCTCTTGAAAGAAATCCTTTGTTTTTCATGGGACACAATCAAACAAACTCAAATCCTATAGGGGTCCAATGAACATGCCATTACAATCCTACTTTTTTCCTATTCCTGTGTTTCTGCAATCCTATGAATCAAAGAGGCCCTTAGTCATGAATTAAGTTCAACCTTGGAGTCTTCTAGATTATACATGTGGCAGAATCTGGTGGATGATATCCAACGGCCAGTAGTGCTCGGATTTGCCATCTTTGTACCATCGGATTGGCTTCATCCAACGACCAACTTTCAAAGTTTTTCACACACTATATAGGGGGTATAGATATAGATGTGCCGGTCCGTTGCAATGGATCCAAAGTATATATATCTATTTAGTGGAGTGCACTCTAAACACATTATATATTTATTTTTCTCTAACCTTTCGTAGCCATGCAACCAAGCCACATAAGTTTCATGGGTGCCCCCCACAGCATATTATTCATACTACGTTGATTGAATAAAAGATAAATCACCCAAAACAAGATCTTCCCGTTTTTTGTTCCTACGATGTTGTGCCGTGCATGTACCTACTAGTTGTATAGTGGTAGTACTAGTAATATAGTATTAGGAGTACAAACTTGGTACTAGTAGGAGTAGTGCTAGTACAGAATGCTCCTACTCTATCAATGAGCCCCGTCTGACACCAAATTTCTTGGCTTCCGTGCTACAACTAGATCTTCCCCTCATTTTTTTCCAACCCGACGGCGGGTGGGGTGTCGGTTTGCTCAACGGTGGTCCCACATGAAAGTGAAAATGATAGGCAACACGCCATCCCTAAGCCATGTGTCGTGCCAGACGGGCCGTGTTGTACTCCCGACTCCCAGGCGTGTGGGAGTGCGACGCGAACGCGGCAGGCCTTTTCCTTCTACCAGCAATGTGCTCGTGCGTTGCGACGGATCCAAAGTAGTAGAATAGTAGTATTTGTTCACAAACTTGAAAGAAATCACTATTGTTTTGATATACTCCTAATATATTACTCCCTCTGTACCTAAATATTTGTCTTTTTTGAGATTTCAAATGGACTATCACATATGGATTATATAGACATATTCTAGTGTTTCTAGCAAGATTCCCGCGTGTTGCACGAAGTTGATGGAAAAGGTAAGCACAACTTATAAATTGACGGATGGAGTACTAGTTACAGTGATGCATATAATTAAGCAAAGGGATCGCACATGTCGGTATTGACTGGAACGAGAATGCAACATCACAATAAGAATTAAGGCCACGATGATGTGATCGTAGTGGTGGTTACAGAAGGCAAGAAGAAAGATGGATCCACGAACGTACAACCTCCTCCTCCTCAACTTAGTGCGCCGGGCCACAGACCGACGGCTAAGGAGCGGCGGCTTTTGTGGGGAGGTCGAGGTGCTTCTCAGCAAAGGCATCTAAGGCTTCCAGCCCGTTGAGGAAGGCCAACATCGTAGTGTCCTCACTGGCCTTGTAGATACCTATGTACACGATTTCCTCGTACATGTGGATGTGTAGGTCGACGAATTCTTGCAGGGCGAGGCGCCTTGCAGTGAGCGCGACTTCCAGGTGGACATTCTTCATGGCGTCGGCGGGCAGTCGCAGGGCCACCAGTGCTTGAAAGAGGTTCCAGCCATGGAAGCCGATTAGGGTGGCAGGCAATGAGGACCACGGGCGCGCGGGCTGGAGGAGTACGGCGATGTCGTCCGCGAGCTTCTTGAGGACGGTGAACTTGTTGCTGGTGGCAACGATCATCTGGTCCAACTGAGAGTTGTAGTTGGCGTCGAAGGCGGCCATCCACCAGCTAGTCTCCAACACCGTCTAGAGACGATCCTCGGCGCCATGCTGCAGGCCGGCGTCGTGGACCATCTGGCGCAGCCGCTGGCCGCTCACGAGCATCGCCGCCATGGGTCTGGAGTGAGCTCTTTTGCGCTTAGTGTAGGTGCTTAGGCAAATGCTCAGGTGTGTACGATGTGGTAGATGCATTGGAATGGAGGGGCGCCTTTATATGAGGGCAATGAGGGCAAACTGCGTTGCATTCACATCGTGCAGCCTCTTTTCTCGGACCTCCTCCCATTACTTCCCTCATGCATTAATTGAAGAAGGATGCATTGGCCGTTCAACATATCGGGAATCGCTACTCCCTCCCTCGTCTGCATTAAAGCCGTATCGGGAACTGCGCCGCCCGCTGTCAAATCAAATACTCCCTCCGTCTAGGTGAGTATTAAGTCATCTTACGAAAACCAAATAGTAAACACATAGGCGTGGTGCATTAACTCTCACGTTGTTTCTTATTTTTTGACATAAATAGAGGAATCAACCAAGAAGAGATGTGGGGCTTGTATGCTTTTAATGACTTGAGACTATCAAACATGACATGCAGTGGTCAGTTCGTTGCACAAGAACAAATACAACCCACGTCAACATACACGCATCTTATATAGCATCACATCCAATGGCTATAAAAGATGAATGAGACCAAATTATATCTCATCTAGATGAGTTCTACCAAAACTGTATTAATAATACTTAGTACTCCTGCGCCATGTATCATATATTAGTATCATGTAGTACTTTATTTATTTATGAGGTATCCAGATGGCACTGCACCGCCAAGAAAAGAGGGTAACATCAAAATTATAGGCTACTTTTTTGAGTATGTTGGTAAGGTCCGGTCATAGTCACTTGTTGAAATCTCTAAAAAGACAAATACTCCCTCCGTACGGAAATACTTGTCATCAAAATGGATAAAAGGAAATGTACCTAGACGTATTTTAGTTTTAGATACATCTCTTTTTATCCATTTTGATGACAAGTATTTTCGGACGGAGGGAGTAGAAAACAAAGTTGGTGATGATGGTGTGCATGCCATCCTGCAATATAGGCCGTCGGATTTATATCTAACGGATAGGAAAGAAACTATGGCAATTTTGCAAAAATATACCCACACGTCTCTCCATGTTCGCAAATAAGGCCTTCCCTCGTTCAACCTTTTCTCTCACAAGATAAACTACTCATACAAATGCATCTTGATGTTCCGTGCAATGCACGGGTAGCTAGCTTATTTCTTTTAAAATAGTTGCTGCGATAATTGGGTTGAAGTGATATATTTTATGTCTGCCCCGAATGATTTCAGATTCACTAGTAGTAACAAAGAAAAGGTTGCCTTGTTAATTAATAGAAAACAGGGTGAAAACTATCACATGAGGCCGGTAAAAACAAGGCACACTGGGTTCAACGTCATCGTCACTACAGCTGTGCGCGCGTGAGAAGTCTACATATCTAGGGGGCTACCGAGCGAGGCACCGAGACACAATGTTTGAGAGAGAAACCAATTGACAGATTATGATCAGATCGAGTTGTCACCCTTCTGCTGTCATTGTTGGGGGGAGAGAAAGATGTATCGAGAGTGTGCGCGGTAGGCATAGAGGCACAACTAGCGAGTGTGTGTGTGTGTGTTTGAAAGAGGAGTAGATAGATTATTATCAAGATCGATGTGCCACCCTACTAGCTCGGTGCCGGGTAGTGTGTGTGTGTGTGTGTATGTTTGAGAGAGAAGCCAGTCGATAGATTAGTATCAAGATCGAGGTGTCACCCTACTCCTTCGGTGTTGGGAAGTGTGGGTGTGTGTGGGGGGGGCAGTGACACTCACATATCTCTACTCTTATAAAAAACAGAGTTGGTGATGATGGTGTTCCTGCCATCCTGCAATATAGGCCATCCAATTTATATCCGACGGACAGGAAGGAAACTATGGCAATTTTGCAAAAAGATACCCACACCCCTCTCCGCATTTGCAAATAAGGCATTCCCTCGTTCATCCTTTTCTCCCACAAGATAAACTTCTCATACAAATGCATCTTGATGTTCCGTGCAACACATGGGCATCTTGCTAGTAGGGAGAAGAAGTTTGTGTGACACATATCTAGCTATATTAAGGGATAGGTAGATAGCATATGTGTGAGAGACATTAGTGGCTGTGGGTGGGTGGAATTAAAGGGGTGGGCATGTTAGACATAGAGAGCGCTTGTGTTTCTGTGTGAGAGACTTGTAGGACGGGGTAGAAAGACGAATTTAACCCTAAGGGAGGGAGAGAAATACACGAAGTGCGCGTGTGTGATTCTGATGCCCACAGGGAAATGAGATATGTATGCGTGTGAGAGAGATTGCACAATTCATTCACGTATCACTATCTAGCGATCGTGGACGTGCATCGCTTGAACATAAGTCAATATCTACTTCGTATCGTGGCCAAAGGTACAATATCGATTCAACGCTATAAAGATTGGACACTCACATATCACATTTTTTTCTATTTAAATAAGCCTTTTTAGTTGTGCATGCCAAAGTTACAGTGATGTTTCTTCAAACAACCAATGTAGCTGTCATGAACATGCACCATTGTTACTCTTGCATTCAAATTCATTAGTCTTCGATGATTTAAGTTTCTATTTTGAAGTAATATATGTAATATTCATATATGAATTCAACGGGTACGCAATTTATGAAATGGAGGCTATGTAATCATATGAGGTAACACTTTTAAGTAGCTGACTACAATATCTATTTCTTTTTGTGCACCTCTACACTAACACGTCAATGCATTATGTTTAAAGTAAATAACCAATGGCACTAAATTATCTATTTACACGAGAAATACATAGGCTGAGCGTTTGATCCCTTTTTTTGTGAACGCGCCACTACACCCATACGATTGGCCGCGCCCGTGTGAACGTCCAAGTTATCGGTGCATCATCCCGAGTTATTGTCTTTTTTCTAGGGTGGACTTCACACCAGTTATTAACTGCTGACGCGTGCCCCGTGTACATAGTCTAGCATGACCTTCCCGCTAGCACGGTCCAAAATTAGTTGAAACTGGATACGAACGATCCCGCGGGCAGCAAAATCTCCCGCCTCCTTCTAAAATTTCCGCCACCTTAGTCTTTAGCATGCGAAATCCCCCTTTTGTCCTTGGTGCACGAAGACCAACAATTACAATACCGCCCTCATCTACATGATAGGTCAGGGCTACTTTGGTAACTTCCGGTTCCCCCACTACACGACACCTCCATTTCCTCTCCCCCTCCCGCAAAAACGACTAACTCCACAGCACCAGAGCATCTTACATCACGCCGTCCGTACTTCATTGCCCTATCTCCCCTCCCCTCTCGAAACCCTGACTGCTCATCCACCGACGTACCACAACCCATTCACTGTCAGCGGCGTCCACCTCGTCGGATCTGCTTCTGCAGCCACATCTACCCCTCCCACCTCCCCTAGAAACAAGTAGACTGCTCATCCACCACTGTACCACAGCCCATTCAGTGCCGGCCTTGTCCACGACGCCGGATCTACTTCGCCGGTACTCTCGTCAACCGCCGCGCATCTACAGTGGCTCATTCGTACTCCCCGTCGGAGATGGTTCGTCCACACCCCCCGGAGCCGCCCCACCGACGCCCCCGTCGACAGCATCTGATCCTCTTCGCCGACACCTTCCTCAACCCTACCAGAGCTGCTTCGCCGACACCTTCCTCAACCCTACCGGAGTAGCTTCGCCTATATCATTCTCAACCCTACCGGGTCCGCTTTGCCAACTCAGAAGTCCACGGCCTCAGATCCACTTCCTCGCACCCTCATCCAACCTACCGGAGCAGCTTTTGACGCCCCATCCACGGTCGCAGATCCGCATCGTCGACACCACCCTTAACCCAACCACCGAAGCAGCTTCTGACGCCCCGTCCACGGCCGCAGATCCGCATCGTCGACACCATCCTTAACCCAACCACCGGAGCAGCTTCACCTACGCCCTCATCCATGGCCATAGATACACTTCTCCCACACCGTAGTCCACCCTACCGGAGCCGCTCCACAAACACCCTACTCGACGGTTCTAGATCTCCTTACCGGACCCCGACAGCCAGTGCAGCATCATCACCCTCGACGTTTCTAGACTGATTCCCACAGTCTGGAGAGATGCCAAGCACCCGCCACGGCCTAGGTACTTGTCACCTTTAAACCCGTCCAGCATCACCTGCCCGATGTACTTCAAATATACTAACCGGTCGCTGTTACCTGTTATGCAGCTGGCAAAAACTACAAGGACGATGTTTCTTCTGGATCTAACAGCTTGGGCAACCAAGATCCTGGACTGAGGCATTGCTATGATCTTGTAAGCGCGTCTCTCTCTCTTGTATGTTCTGTGCCTGCCAGCGTGCTTTGCTAGGATTTTTGACCAGTAATCCCTTTGTGCAGACAATGATTTCTACTACTGGCTGCTAAATTAGATATGTAGATGTCATACATGATACTACCTCGTACCTCCGTTCCTAAATATAAGTCTTTCTAGAGATTCCACTATAGGCTACATACGGAGCAAAATGAGTGAATCTACACTGGAAAGTGCATCTATATACATCTGTATGTGGTCCATACTGGAATTTCAACAAAGACATATATTTAGGAACAGGGGCAGTACATTACACAAAATCGTAGGTGGCATGTAGGAATTCCAGTGCACTACATTAGGCTCCCTTAGAGTGCCTGCTAGTCCAGCATACAGAGTCATGGCTAGTTTATGGTACGCACACAATCGTTAATTGGTGGTTTAAATATGCGCAAGGGATATGCAATGTAGTATCATGTAGAGATGTCTGAAATTAGCCGTGTCAACTTGCAGATAGGGTTACACAATGAAAAAGTACAAGATGTATGTGGAAATTTCATGGAACATCGCAAAAAAAAGGAGAGGCAGCGGTGAGCCTATACAGTGTGCCATGGTACGTCACTTCTCCATTGCAATCATCGTGACATGTTATTTGTATGCCAGTTCTATTAGCCAAGTTTCTTAGGAAAAGTTATTACGAGTTATCCTAAGAAAATAAGCACCTGAGAATATAAGCTCCATGTAATAAGCCAACCAATTCTTTTCATTGCGTATTCAGCTTATCTTTGGTATGATCAGTGGAAAGTCTAGATTGCATTATATTTTTTCATTTTGCTGCCCATATGGAAATTAATTTGACTTGCAAACATCACAAATTGAACCCAGTGCAGTAATTAATATGATAGGAAAACAGACCATCACTATTTGCTCAAAATGCAAATACAAAGATACCATCTACTTGGCACAATCTACTTTGGTCAATGTTTTCCATAGAGACCCCATTTCCTAATTTAAACAAAGAACACATGGCCCACATTTAAATGAAGAACAATTATTTATTGAAATTCGATGGTCCAAGTGGCTGGTTATTATCGTATAGCAGCACCACCTAAAAGCGTCATATAGTAGCAACAGCATCTCATAGCAACTCATCATACAGCAGCAGTAGCAGTCTGCAATTCATCATATACCAGCAGCAGCTCATAGCAATTCATCATATAGCAGCAGGAGGAGCAGCTCATAGCAATTCATCATATAGCAGTAGCAGGAGCAACTCATAGCAATTCATCATATAGCAGCAGCAGGAGCAGCTTGTAGCAACTCATCATATAGCAGCAGCTCATAGCAATTCATCATATAGCAGCAGCAGCAGCTCATAGCAACTCATCATACAGCAGCAGCTCATAGCAATTCATCATATAGCAGCAGCAGGAGCAGCTCACAGTAATGCATCATATAGCAGCAGCAGAAGCAGCTCATAGCAATTCATCGTATAGTGGAAAGGGGAGAGGAGATGCAAGCGGGCAGGGCAATGAATGCTTGCGTGTTTGTTTTTACTTGAGGGTTAGGTGTGACACGAGCATCAACAGTTGCATTTTGAGTGTAATATAGGCAGACAACAGAGTCATTTCACTATTCCCCTTCCCTTCAATTCTTAGTGAGATTCTACCCGAAACACCCCCCTCCAAAGAGAAATTAGTTAAGCCCAAGCCCATAACTCAAAAATGACTTCTTTACATCTTTTATGGCTTATTTTGACAATATGCCCTGAAAAGGCGGAATCGAACTGGCCCTTAACCTGCAATTCAATTGTGCATGCAATGATGAATCACTCCTGCCTGCTATCTATACATTTAGGCATCATCATACATGGCATAACCTAATACATGTGCATTCCATTGTAGAATCTGGAATATGCAATGTTTATGTTAGTTCATACGTTGCACATGATGCTTAAATGCCCCTTAAATCTGGTCAGTCAAGTGATGGTATTTAAGCCTCCTTCTTTGCTTCTTTTCTTGATATGTAAGATTTTCTCACACATCTGTTCAATTGCTTGTTTGCATCATCCAACCATACTAGGACTGTTTGCTTTGATTACTTGTTGTTCTTGACATAACACTCTAACAGAGCTTGTCAACGATTTAAACACTAAGGGCTGCTGTAGTGGGGGCCTTGTCTAACTCATAGGTGACATAAAGGTTTGGTTGTACACTACAGTAGGCTCTCCAAGAGTACCTAGAGATCCAGTTCGAAGGTATGCCTAGTTTTTACATAGTGCAGACATAGTAAATGCTCATTTCATTGTGTTCAAGTGCAAGAGATGCGGCATGTTTCATTATGTGGTGTTGTTTTGTTATAATCTCATTCTTTTGTGTTCACAAACTGGAAAGTATGCATATTTATCTTCCAAGGAGACGAGTCACTAGTTTGTGTCACCTTGCAGAGGGGGTGCAATGAAGATAAGATTGAGGATTTCCAAGTACAAGATGTTAGGAAGGAGCCTTGAAAGAGAAGTAGGAGCTGTGCTGAGCCTCTTCAACCTGCTAAGGTAAGTCACTGTATGCAACTCAACAGTTCAATTCCTTGTTTGTTTCAGGCATAGTTAATTTTCTCTTTTCAATTGCTTTATTTGTCCTCAGTTAATGAGATGCCCAAATAATCATGCCTGATGTTTGGTACTTGTATCACTATTAGTTGACATAATTAAAGGCCTTACCATTTAATTACTCTGCAGAAGTGTGCCTGAAGCTTTGAAGTCTATTAACCAACTATTATTGCATGAGGCTCACAATCTAGTTTATACTACGCTAATGATTGCATAGTTTTGCCTGCTGTAGTATGTTTGTATGAAACCCTCTGTTGTTCATTATGCTCCCTAAGACTTTAATTGAGGCACAGAATGGCCAACTGCTTGCTTACTTATACGCAACGTGCTCTCTAAATTTGTAACTTGTCTGTGTTTTCGATTGGGCCCCAACATCATGCTCCTCCGGTGAGCTAAGAGGGATTTCTGTATGCATGCTGCACAGACTATCTTTTTTATAATTTTTAAAATATTACCTGCTTATGCTTCATGACGTGTAACATTTTTTTGAAAGTGACGTGTAACATTATTGTTAGTCCAATTTTGCCATGTAGTAAAAAATAGTGTCTTGTTCGCTGCACTGTTGTAACTATATTTTTGCCCTAGTCATGTGTACTTACAGAAACATTTCAGGATGAAGTGACATCAACACAAAGATCTGCGAGCAGTGCGGCATGGCTGTTATCGAATGATTATGGATTGGAATTGGAATGTGCTGATGTTCTCGAGCATCAACTAGAGGTGGCAAGACAACGTGTACATGATTGCCAACGTATAATCAACAAGTTGAGACTGGACATGCAGGTATTAGATGCAGGAGTCAAAAAATGAAACAAGACACTGAGGTAACCATGAAGGAATTGGAGATTTTGCAGACTGAAATTTGTGCTATCTGAATCCGGCCAATCCTATTTTCTGAAGAGATTATAGTTCAAATGGAGTTAAGTTGATGCGCGTCCATGATGTATGAGCTGTATTTGCCTAGTGTATGTAATTTGCTGTTTGTGTATGCTTTATTATCACCTGTGCCGAACCATAATGCCCAGTGGGTATAATCGGCTGTAATTTCTTTATTGTATAGTGTAGGATTATTCTACCTTTCTATGCCTTGATCTCTTTGTTGTAATAGTGCAGGCTTTTTAGAGGTGATAGTATTGAGTAGGATAATTCTTTGAATATGCTATATCATTTAAACGGGGGCCAATTCGCCCGACCATGGCCCTTCACGGGCCGTCGGATCCGTGGGCCTTCTACGTCTCGTAGGATCCATGGGCCTTCTACATCTCATAGGATCCATGGGCCTTCTACGTCTCGTAGGATCCATGGGGCTTCTACGTCTCGTAGGATCCATGGGCCTTGTACGTCTCGTAGGATCCATGGGCCGCCGGCTCATTTATGGGTCTTGTACGGGCCTTTAATGGGCCGTAGATGGGCCTTTAATGGAAATCGTACGTTTTATGGGCTGACCATAACGGGTCGTTAATAGGCCGTATTTGGTGATGCTATGAAAATGGCCCAACAGACTAACGGTCCGCAAACAGGCCGACTGTAACGGCGGGCTGAATTTGGCCCACAAACAGAAAATGACAGTAACGGGCCGTAAGTAACCGAATGCTACAAATGAGCCCAAGAATAAATGGGCCCTCAGAAGGCCGAAAGTTAACTTGGGCTGGAAACGGCACAATGGAATAACGGGCCGTTAATGGGTATAAAGTGATACACTGTTCATTACGGGCCAGTTTCACCACGGGCCATTAATGGGTGTAAAATAATACACTGTTCATTACGGGCCACTTTCAGCACGGGCTGCTAATGGGCCAAGAGTTACAAAGGGCCTCATATGGTCCGAAAGACGTCATGGGCTATACATGGGCCAGAAGTGAAAATGGGCTGGAATCATATTGGACGGCCCAGATGACGCTACTGGGCCTAATTCGGATAGGGCGTAACGGGCCTTGGATTAGCGGGCTATAAATGGGCTATATGCGAATAGGCTGTTAACAGGCTTTCCATGGGCCGGCCCGCCAGCTTTTGACCAAGTAAAATGGGCCGACCTTTTCATAGGAATGGGCCACTGTTGGGCCGTGCCACGTGACGACGTATCATAGGCGCCTTCTGTCCAGTGAGTGGATGACATCTGTCCCAACGATGAGCCGACACGTGTTTCCTCTAGCCAATGATGATTTTACACATGGAAAATTCCCATTGGTCGGGGTTGTTAACGGGTTATCGGATCCAAAACCCGACCCGATAGCTTAACGGCGTTCCGTTACGGTGGATGCCACGTGTCGGTCACCCTTGAGGAAAGCACTTCTGTGACGCGCGCTTTATTGTCATGGAAGTGGACACTTCCGTGATGATAATTTTGGTAATGTCATGGAACACTTCTACGACAACACAGGTATGACTATCTTGATTCTGTCATAAATTTGTCATGGATGTACATGCATGACTAAAAAAGCGACCTACTGTGACAAACACATATCATCACGGAAGTGTATTTTTTTGTAGTGTTTACGTCTGCTAGAATCATTTGTTGACGTATATAATAAGTAAAAAAATCTTGCATACGCGTCAACTTAGTAGGCCCACAAGTCAGACCATTCCCTATTTTTTAAAATAATTTATATATAGCTCATTGCAACTTCTTATGCAATTTATTGCAGTCCGTTTTTTTGTTGGCCAGGGCCAGGGTTAAAAACTTAAATGAAAATTCGCATATTTCTGTGGGTTCCAAACTATTTTTAATACCTAAATGTCGAGCCAGATTTAAAGTACTTTGAAGATATATTTAAATTAGGTTAAAGCAGAGTGAAATAGGAATCTGAAAATGTGCAAAAATTCAGAAATTATAAAGTAATTGCCAATTTGTCATCTATTTTTACATTTACAACCCATTTCATATTACTTTCAAGATTTGCAGGCGTCTTGAAAGAGTTGCAGCCCATCAGGGCGTAGAAAAATAAGTAGTCCTGGATTGGATATTCTTCAGAAAAAATAAACTAGGCTCATTTTGAGAAAGATAAAATAGCCGGTCTGGTCATATGGTGAACATAAAATATAAGCCTGGGCTAGACGGGCCACAACCCAGTTGAAACCCTGCTCCATCTCAGCAATAAGAAAAATTTACTGCTCGAGCAGCTACGTCCCAGATGTCAGCCGATCTTGTATTGTTCTCTTGTCTATTGACTATATACGCTATCAATGTCGTCGGTCCCAGATGTCGGGAAACCACTAGGAGGAAGCATTTTCTTTTTCCATACACTGACAATGGAGTATATATAACAAAAAAGAGGAACTTCCTAGCGTCCGGTCATGGACATGGTGGGCCCCTACTGTCATCCTCTCCACGTATCGTCTTCTGTCGATTCCTGTTGTTTGTTGACCATGTTGACAACGCGAGAGGGCGGCGCCGCGGCGAGCGCACCAAAGCGCGCGAAGGATGACGGCGAGGCCTCGGACGTCGGCGTTAACGACTTAGGAGACGGTGGGGCAGCGATGCATGCGCTGAGGCGCAACTAGCCATGGGAGGCAGAAGCAGGCGGCCCCGCCGGCGCTGGTTTGGTTTTGGCGGCTAGAGGAAGACACGACTGAAGAAACACGACAGACTGTAAAATCAGCAGGAGTACTTAACAACCTTAACTGAAACCAGCAGGGGCACTTAACAACCATAGCTGAAAGCAGTATGAGTACTTATACAGGTTCAACTATACAAAACACGCCTCGAACAGTGCTACTTTGCCTACAGTTAACCAAGGGTGAGGCTGCCAAGCTCCCAGGACAAGGCCCAGGCGCCACCCCGCGCATCCACAACCTCTGAAAGCGGCTTCATCTCGCAATGTGGTCAATAAACAGTATATTTGCTTTAGAGCCATGGGAAAGCAGGAACATAATCTTCTGTTCTATTCTCCAAGATGGACATGCCTTTATTATTTGAGACCACCCATGAATAAGTATCTTTTCACCTCCAAGGGGAATGGAGTAGGTCGACATAAACATCATGTTGTGACCAAGCGCAAGTCTGACCCGACCATGGTCAGGCATCTGTATAGGAACAATAGAACTGGGCAGTTTCTGTTTCAAGAAGATCACAACTGTAAAAATGTGTGTAAGCAAGAGTTTATGAACAACATATAAAACAAAAAACAGCTCATACCATAAGTTTCTCGACACAGTTGGACCTCACTGGTGCGTGTCGGTCCTAAACAAAAGGTTTTTTACCCCTTTTCGCGACGACATTTGGAACCGTCGCCAAGTGAGTGTGGGCGATAGGGGGGCCCTTCCTAGACGACCCAGAAACCGCCGGGGATAGGGAGCCTTGATGCATACAATTGTCCCTATATAACAGTTTCCAATATCTCGAATATCCCAAACGCTTCATCCTTGCTACTCGTTTGTGCTTGCATTGCCATCGCAGTTGGAGTTTTGTGGTTCTGCCTAAAACCAGGCAGATTCTAGGCACGGGAGCTTTCCAGGCAGATTCTAGGCACGGGAGATTTACGATGCCTGGCACATCACAAATAGTTCATGATTATAAACTGTGTACGATAGGTAGAAAATCACACACATTTAGTTTTCTCGCACCGTATGTGATAGTGTCTGACATCACACATGCTTTGCAAACGGCAACTGTGTGCATGCTTTCACACGTTTCTCTCTGTGAACCGTCTCGGATTATGGTGTATATCGCAAACGTTTGTGTTTTACCAACCGTGTGTGTCGTAATGACCCGCACAACGTAATTTTGCCCTAATTTAATTGCTGCTATTTAAAATTGTACCTAATTTAAACTTGAAAGTAGGCTATAGCTTTATTCATATCCATCAAGTTCAAACAACCAATGCATTATTCGATTCATAGGTACATATGTTTAAGAATTACAGAAGCACAAAATAAAGAATGATGTACCAGGGTTCTATACTTGTACTATTACAGATGGTAAAGAAAGAGATGACAAACACTCCAGTTGCTGAACAAGGTGAAGTGGAATGGCTCTATTGTGCTCTCCTGGATGCAGAAGGCATGCAGGACTCTAGTCCAACCCCTTGTGATGGCTGGCCGCCAATCATGTAGTTTGAGAGGTAATCTTGAGTAAACTGCTTCAGGATCCACTTCAAAAGAAAAAAGATTTAGATATTATCATCTAACACAACTCATTACAAGCAGTAAAAAGAAGGCTACAGGTGTTGGGGAACGTAGTAATTTCAAAAAAATTCCTACGCACACGCAAGATCATGGTGATGCATAGCAATGAGAGGGGAGAGTGTTGTCTACATACCCTCGTAGACCAAAGCGGAAGCGTTGATGCAACGTGGATGAAGTAGTCGTACGTCTTCCCGGTCCAACCGATCCAAGCACCGTTACTCCGGCACCTCCGAGTTCTTGGCACACGTTCAGCTCGATGACGCTCCCCGGGCTCCGATCCAGCAAAGCTTCGGGGAGGAGTTCCGTCAGCACGACGGCGTGGTGACGATCTTCATGTTCAACCGTTGCAGGGCTTCGCCTAAGCACCGCTACAATATGACCGAGGTGGAATATGGTGGAGGGGGGCACCGCACACGGCTAAGGAACGATCACGAAGATCAACTTGTGTGTTCTAGGGTGCCCCCCTTGCCCCCGTATATAAAGGATCCAAGGGTAGGGGGCGGCCGGCCAAGGACGGCGCGCCAAGGGGGAGTCCTACTCCGACCGGGAGTAGGACTCCCTTCTTTCCTAGTTGGAGAAGGAGAAGTGGGAAAGAGGAGGAAGAGGGAAAGGAAAGGGGGGGGGGGCACCGTCCCCCTCTCCTTGTCCTATTCAGACTAGGGAGGGGAGGGGCGCGCGACCACCTCTTGCCTCCTTTCCTCTTCTCCCTTAGGGCCCATGTAGGCCCAATAACCCCCAGGGGGGTTCTGGTAACCCCCCGGTACTCCGGTAAAATCCCGATTTCACCCGGAACGATTCCGATATCCAAATATAGGCTTCTAATATATCGATCTTTATGTCTCGACCATTTCGAGACTCCTCGTCATGTCCATGATCACATCCGGGACTCCGAACAACCTTAGGTACATCAAAATACATAAACTCATAATGAAACTGTCATTGTAACGTTAAGCGTGCGGACCCTACGGTTTGAGAACAATGTAGACATGACCGAGACACGTCTCCGGTCAATAACCAATAGCGGAACCTGGATGCTCATATTGGTTCCTACATATTCTATGAAGATCTTTATCGATCAGACCGCATAACAACATACGTTGTTCCCTTTGTCATCGGTATGTTACTTGCCCGAGATTCGATCGTCGGTATCTCAATACCTAGTTCAATCTCGTTACCGGCAAGTCTCTTTACTTGTTCCGTAATACATCATCTCACAACTAACTCATTAGTTGCAATTCTTGCAAGGCTTATGTGATGTGCATTACCGAGAGGGCCCAGAGATACCTCTCAGACAATCGAAGTGACAAATCCTAATCTCAAAATACGCCAACCCAACATGTACCTTTGGAGACACCTGTAGAGCACCTTTATAATCACCCAGTTACGTTGTGACGTTTGGTAGCACACAAAGTGTTCCTCCGGCAAACAGGAGTTGCATAATCTCATAGTCATAGGAACATGTATAAGTCATGAAGAAAGCAATAGCAACATACTAAACGATCGGGTGCTAAGCTAATGGAATGGGTCATGTCAATCAGATCATTCACCTAATGATGTGATCTCGTTAATCAAATAACAACTCTTTGTCCATGGTTAGGAAACATAACCATCTTTGATTAACGAGCTAGTCAAGTAGAGGCATACTAGTGACACTCTGTTTGTCTATGTATTCACACATGTATTATGTTTCCGGTTAATACAATTCTAGCATGAATAATAAACATTTATCATGATATAAGGAAATAAATAATAACTTTATTATTGCCTCTAGGGCATATTTCCTTCAGTCTCCCACTTGCACTAGAGTCAATAATCTAGTTCACATCGCCATGTGATCTAACATCAATAGTTCACATCTTTATGTGGTTAACACCCATAGTTCACATTGATATGTGACCAACACCCAAAGGGTTTACTAGAGTCAGTAATCTGGTTCACATTGCTATGTGATTAACACCGAAAGAGTACTAAGGTGTGATCATGTTTTGCCTATGAGAGAAGTTTAGTCAACGGGTCTGCCATATTCAGATCCGTAAGTATTTTGCAATTTTCTATGTCTACAATGCTCTGCACGGAGCTACTTTAGCTAATTGCTCCCACTTTCAATATGTATCTAGATGAGGACTAAGAGTCATCCGGATCAATGCCAAAACTTGTATCGATGTAACCCTTTTACGATGAACCTTTTGTCACCTCCATAATCGAGAAACATATCCTTATTCCACTAAGGATAATTTTGACCATTGTCCAGTGATCTACTCTTAGATCACTATTGTACTCCCTTGCCAAAATTAGTGTAGGGTATACAATAGGTCTGGTACACAGCATGGCATACTTTATAGAACCTATGGCCAAGGCATAGCGAATGACTTTCATTCTCATTCTATTTTCTGCCGTGGTCGGGCTTTGAGTCTTACTCAATTTCACACCTTGTAACACAGGCAAGAATTCTTTCTTTGACTGCTCCATTTTGAACTACTTCAAAATCTTGTCAAGGTATGTACTCATTGAAAAAAAAACTTATCAAGTGTCTTGATCTATCTCTATAGATCTTGATGCTCAATATGTAAGCAGCTTCACCGAGGTTTTCTTTGAAAAAATCCTTTCAAACACTCCTTTATGCTTTGCAGAATAATTCTACATTATTTCCGATCAACAATATGTCATACAAATATACTTATCAGAAATGTTGTAGTGCTCCCACTCACTTTCTTGTAAATACAGGCTTCACCGCAAGTCTGTATAAAACTATATGCTTTGATCAACTTATCAAAGTGTATATTCCAACTCCGAGATGCTTGCACCAGCCCCTAGATGGATCGCTGGAGCTTGCATATTTTGTTAGCACCTTTAGGATTGACAAAACCTTCTAGTTGCATCATATACAACTCTTCTTTAAATCCATTAAGGAATGTAGTTTTGTTTATCCATTTGCCATATTTCATAAAAAATGCGGCAATTGCTAACATGATTTGGACAGACTTAAGCATCGCTACGAGTGAGAAAATTTCATCGTAGTCAACACCTTGAACTTTGTGAAAAACCTTTTTCGACAAGTCTAGATTTGTAGATAGTAACACTACTATAAGCGTCTGTCTTCCTCTTGAAGATCCATTTATTTTCTATGGCTTGCCGATCATCGGGCAAATCCATCAAAGTCCATACTTTGTTCTCATACATGGATCATATCTCAGATTTCATGGCCTCAAACCATTTCGCTGAATCTGGGCTCATCATCGCTTCCTCATAGTTCGCAAGTTCGTCATGGTCTAGTAACATGACTTCCAGAACAGGATTACCGTACCACTCTGGTGCGGATCTCACTCTGGTTTACCTACGAGATTCGGTAGTAACTTGATATGAAGTTACATGATCATCATCATTAGCTTCCTCACTAATTGGTGTAGTAGTCACAAGAACAGATTTCTGTGATGAACTACTTTCCAATAAGGGAGAAGGTACAATTACCTTATCAAGTTTCCTACTTTCCTCCCACTCACTTCTTTCGAGAGAAACTCCTTCTCTAGAAAGGATCCATTCTCAGCAACGAATATATTGCCTTCGGATCTGTGATAGAAGGTGTACCCAACAGTCTCCTTTGGGTATCCTATGAAGACATATTTCTCCGATTTGGGTTTGAGCTTATCAGGATGAAACTTTTTCACATAAGCATCACAACCCAAAACTTTAAGAAACGACAACTTTGGTTTCTTGCCAAACCATAATTCAGATTGTGTTGTCTCAACGGATTTAGATGGTGCCCTTTTTAACATGAATGCAACTGTCTCTAATGCATAACCCCAAAACGATAGTGGTAGATCGGTAAGAGACATCATAGATTGCACTATACCCAATAAAGTATGGTTATGACGATCGGACACACCATTATGATGTGGTGTTCCAGGTGGCATGAGTTTGTGAAACTATTCCACAATGTTTTAATTGAAGACCAAACTCGTAACTCAAATATTTGTCTCCGCGATCAGATCGTAGAAACCTTACTTTCTTGTCACGATGATTTTCCACTTCACCCTGAAATTATTTGAACTTTTCAAATGTTTCAGACTTATGTTTCATCAAGTAGATATTCTCATATCTGCTCAAATCATCTGTGAAGGTCAGAAAATAATGATACCCGTCGCGAGCCTCAACACTCATTGGACTGCATACATCAGTATGTATTATTTCCAATCAAGTTTGTTGCTCGCTCCATTGTTCCTAAGAACAGAGTCTTCGTCATCTTGCCCATGAGGCATGGTTCGCAAGTACCAAGTGATTCATAATCAAGTGGTTCCAAAAGTCCATTAGTATGGAGTTTCTTCATGCACTTTACACCGATATGACCTAAATGGCAGTGCCACAAATAAGTTGCACTATCATTATTAACTTTGCATCTTTTGGCTTCAATATTATGAATATGTGTAACACTACGATCGAGATCCAACGAAATATTTTCATTGGGTGTATGACCATCGAAGGTTTTATTCATGTAAACAGAACAACAATTATTCTCTGACTTTAATGAATAACCGTATTGCAATAAACATGATCAAATCATATTCATGCTCAACGCAAACACCAAATAACACTTATTTAGTTTCAACACTAATCCCGAAAGTATAGGGAGTGTGCGATGATGATCATATCAATCTTGGAACTACTTCCAACACACATCGTCACCTCACCCTTTACTAGTTTCTATTTATTCTGCAACTCCCGTTTTGAGTTACTACTCTTAGCAACTGAACTAGTATAAAATGCCGAGGGGTTGCTATAAACACTAGTAAAGTACACATCAATAACACGTATATCCAATATACCTTTGTTTACCTTGCCATCCTTCTTATCCGCCAAATACTTGGGGCAGTTCCACTTCCAGTGACCAGTCCATTTGCAGTAGAAGCACTTAGTCTCAGGCTTAGGATCAGACTTGGGCTTCTTCACTTGAGCAGCAACTTGCTTGCCGTTCTTCTTGAAGTTCCCCTTCTTCTCTTTGCCATTTTCTTGAAACTAGTGGTCTTGTCAACCATCAACACTTGATGTTTTTCTTGATTTCTACCTTCGTTGATTTCAGCATCACGAAGAGCTTGGGAGTTGTTTCTGTTATCCCTTGCATATTATAGTTCATCACGAAGTTCTACTAATTTGGTGATGGTGACTAGAGAATTATGTCAATCACTATCTTATCTGGAAGATTAACTCCCACTTGATTCAAGCGATTGTAGTACCCAGACAATCTGAGCACATGCTCACTAGTTGAGCGATTCTCCTCCATCTTTTAGCTATAGAACTTGTTGGAGACTTCATATCTCTCAACTCGGGTATTTGCTTGAAATATTAACTTCAACTCCTGGAACATCTCATATGGTCCATGACGTTCAAAACGTCTTTGAAGTCCCAATTCTAAGCCATTTAAGCATGGTGCACTAAACTATCAAGTAGTCATTATATTGAGCTAGCCAAACGTTCATAACGTCTGCATCTGCTCCTGAAATAGGTTTGTCACCTAGCGGTGCATCAAGGACATAATTCTTCTGTGCAGCAATGAGGATAAACCTCAGATCACGGATTCAATCCGCATCATTGCTACTAACATCTTTCAACACAATTTTCTCTAGGAACATATCAAAATAAACACAGGGAAGCAACAACGCGAGCTATTGATCTACAACATGATTTGCAAAATACTACCAGGACTAAGTTCATGATAAATTTAAGTTCAATTAATCATATTACTTAAGAACTCCCACTTAGATAGACATCCCTCTAATCTTCTAAGTGATCACGTGATCCAAATCAACTAAACCATAACCGATCATCACGTGAAATGGAATAGCTTTCAATGGTGAACATCATTATGTTGATCATATCTACTATATGATTCACGCTCGACCTTTCGGTCTCAATGTTCCGAGGCCATATCTGCATATGCTAGGATCGTCAAGTTTAACTTGAGTATTCTGCGTGTGCAAAACTGGCTTGCACCCGTTGTATATGGACGTAGAGCTTATCACACCCGATCATCACATGGTGTCTGGGAACGACGACTTTGGCAATGGTGCATACTCAGGGAGAACACTTTTATCTTGAAATTTAGTGAGAGATCATCTTACAATGCTACCGTCAATCAAAGCAAGATAAGAAGCATAAAAGATAAACATCACATGTAATCAATATAAGTGATATGATATGGCCATCATCAGCTTGTGCTTGTGATCTCCATCTCCGAAGCACCGTCATGATCACCATTGTCACAGGCGCGACACCTTGATATCCATCGTAGCATCGTTGTCGTCTCGCCAATCTTATGCTTCTATGACTATTGCTACCACTTAGTGATAAAGTAAAGCATTACAGGGCGATTGCATTGCATACAATAAAGCGACAACCATATGGCTCCTGCCAGTTGCCGATAACTTGGTTACAAAACATGATCATCTCATACAATAAAATTTAGCATCATGCCTTGACCATATCACATCACAACATGTCCTGCAAAAACAAGTTAGACGTCCTCTACTTTGTTTGTTGCAAGTTTTACGTGGCTGCTACGGGCTTAAGCAAGAACCAATCTTACCTACGCATCAAAACCACAACGATAGTTTGTCAAGTTGGTGCTGTTTTAACCTTCACAAGGACCGGGCGTAGCCATACTCGGTTCAACTAAAGTTGGAGAAACTAACACCCGCCAGCCACCTGTGTGCAAAGCACGGCGGTAGAACCAGTCTCGCGTAAGCATACGCGTAATGTCGGTCCGGGCCGCCTCATCCAACAATACCACCGAACCAAAGTATGACATGCTGGTAAGCAGTATGACTTATATCGCCCACAACTCACTTGTGTTCTACTCGTGCATATAACATCAAACCATAAAACCTAGGCTCGGATGCCACTGTTGGGGAACGTAGTAATTTCAAAAAAATTCCTATGCACACGCAAGATCATGGTGATGCATAGAAACAAGAGGGGAGAGTGTTGTCTACATACCCTCATAGACCGAAGCAGAAGCATTGACGCAACGTGAAGGAAATAGTCGTACATCTTCCCGGTCCAACCGATCCAAGCACCGTTACTCCAGCACCTCCAAGTTCTTGGCACAGGTTCAGCTCGATGACGCTCCCCGGGCTCCGATCCAGCAAAGCTTCGGGGAGGAGTTTCGTCAGCATGACGGTGTGGTGACGATCTTGATGTTCAACCGTCGCAGGGCTTCGCCTAAGCACTGCTACAATATGACCGAGGTGGAATATGGTGGATGGGCGCACCGCACACGGCTAAGGAACGATCATGAAGATCAACTTGTGTGTTCTAGGGTGCCCCCTTGCCCCCATATATAAAGGAGCCAAGGGGAGGGGGCGGCCGGCCAAGGAGGGCGCGCCAAGGGGGAGTCCTACTCCCACCGGGAGTAGGACTCCCTTCTTTCCTAGTTGGAGAAGGAGAAGTGGGAAAGAGGAGGAAGAGGGAAAGGAAAGGGGGGAGCCGCCCCCCTCTTCTTGTCCTATTCGGACTAGGGAGGGGAGGGGCGCGCGGCCACCTCTTGCCTCCTTTCCTCTTCTCCCTTAGGGCCCATGTAGGCCCAATAACCCCCGGGGGGGGGTTCCGGTAACCCCCCGGTACTCCGGTAAAATCCCGATTTCACCCGGAACGATTCCGATATCCAAATATAGGCTTCCAATATATCGATCTTTATGTCTCGACCATTTCGAGACTCCTCGTCATGTCCATGATCACATCCGGGACTCCGAACAACCTTCGGTACATCAAAATACATAAACTCATAATGAAACTGTCATTGTAACGTTAAGCGTGCGGACCCTACGGTTCGAGAACAATGTAGACATGACCGAGACACGTCTCCGGTCAATAACCAATAGCGGAACCTGGATGCTCATATTGGTTCCTACATATTCTACGAAGATCTTTATCGATCAGACCGCATAACAACATACGTTGTTCCCTTTGTCATCGGTATGTTACTTGCCCAAGATTGGATCGTCGGTATCTCAATACCTAGTTCAATCTCGTTACCGGCAAGTCTCTTTACTCGTTCCGTAATACATCATCTCACAACTAACTCATTAGTTGCAATGCTTGCAAGGCTTATGTGATGTGCATTACCGAGAGGGCCCAGAGATACCTCTCCGACAATCGGAGTGACAAATCCTAATCTCGAAATACGCCAACCAAACATGTACCTTTGGAGACACCTATAGAGCACCTTTATAATCACCCAGTTACATTGTGACGTTTGGTAGCACACAAAGTGTTCCTCCGGCAAACGGGAGTTGCATAATCTCATAGTCATAGGAACATGTATAAGTCATGAAGAAAGCAATAGCAACATACTAAACGATCGGGTGCTAAGCTAATGGAATGGGTCATGTCAATCAGATCATTCACCTAATGATGTGATCCCATTAATCAAATAACAACTCTTTGTCCATGGTTAGGAAACATAACCATCTTTGATTAACGAGCTAGTCAAGTAGAGGCATACTAGTGACACTCTGTTTGTCTATGTATTCACACATGTATTATGTTTCCGGTTAATACAATTCTAGCATGAATAATAAACATTTATCATGATATAAGGAAATAAATAATAACTTTATTATTGCCTCTAGGGCATATTTCCTTCAATAGGGTTCTTACTTACCATCCTGCAGTTCACTGTTGTCTTGCATAAAGTGTAAACAAATAGTTCGATTGACATATTTTGACCCATTGTAGTAACAATCTTTATCAGTTTCCTCACTTGATGCTGGTTCATGAATATCTCATTGCCCCATGCACAGAAAGGGTCGAAGTGTGGATCTTTGGCAATGATATATGTACCTAAAAGCACCAAGTTAATATTAGAAGCTAAACAACAATTAAAAAATGATGTAGTACAACATTCCATACATCCCATTATATAAGATTTTATTACATGTATATCTAGACATCATCAGAACATTAAGGTAACACTCTTCCTTGTTGCTATGTAGCCCGGGATTGCATATTTATTCATTCAATACAATGCATTTTGCTAAAAAACAATTGAAAAACGAAAAGTCATGTTAACTGCAATATCCTTAACATCAACCAAATATCGTAATTCATAGTGGTATTGTTGAAACTGTTATTGATGAAATTAAACTGCACATCAAATAGTTGCACATATAGAGCATCACATTGTGATGAACTGAAATAAACAAGTCATAAGGACATCTCTAGGCGATCCTTAAAAAGTTAAAGGACTAAAACCCTTAGTGGATATATATACTCCAGCAATTTTTGGCCTTTTCTAGTCGATCCCCTAAACTTAAGGTTGTAAACTTCAATTTGATCAAGTTCAAAGCAGGTTCAACCAAAAGTAGCATGCATTCAAACATAAACATAGATAGTTTTGCATAGCCAAACATAAAACATAAATTTAAACTAAGCTAAACTACTTTCGGTCGAAGTAGAGGTCGAGCCAATCCTTCCTCGTCATGTACGGTGTGCCGCGAGCCGGGTCCGGGCCAGTACCATCATCGGGTCATTGGGGAAGGCACTCCTCCACTCGTCGACGTCGATCTCCTCGTCTTGGGGGCCTAGCTCGATGCCCTCCGCGTAGCCGCCGTCGCCTTCGACCTTGTCATCAGAGGAGAGCGCGATAACCTCGCCGCCCTCTGTGCTGCCGTCCTCGCCGCCTTTGACCTCTTCATATGAGGAGAGCATGATAACCTCGCCGCCCTCCGCGCCAGCAAAGATCGCTCTCTTCACCTCCACGAGCTCTGGGTGCCGCCGGCGGAGCTCTTGCATGTAGGCCTCGTCGGCGGCCTTGGCCTCAAGACGCTCCCATGCCTCGCGGTCCTCCCGCGCCATAGCCGAGCTCACCACCCCTGGCGCTGGTGGAATGAGGTGGACCGGACGTGTGCTGAAGGGGAAATTGAGCCTAGCCGCCGCGCTGGACCTGCCAGCGGTCGTACTCCATGGCCTCGAGATCGGCTGTGTGGAAGCTACCGAGCCACCGAAAGGTGTGGGTCTCTTGATCTGTAATCTCAGTGACCCACGTCCCCCACCGCCGCTGCCGGACCCCGAGGTAGGACTTCGTCGGCTGCTGGGTCCGGGGGAGGACGGGGAAGTCCTCGAACCGGCGTAGGGGCACGGCGGTGGGCGGATCGGGGACCGGCGACGGTGGATCGGACCTGCGGAGGACGACGGGGACACCTCCACGGCCACCTTGCCGGCGTCGGGCGAAAAGGCCGCGATAAACCTCTTTTTGGCCATTGGCTACTTGAGCTCCCCGGCACATAGGCAGAGGTTGAGGATGGAGGTGCCGGCGATGGCGGCGACCTACCAATGGTTTCGAGGGTTGTGTGTGTCTGTGTGAGCGGAGGTTCTATTTGAGGAAATACTGCAGCAACTGAAAATTTTACTAGGCGGGAGTAACAACGCGGGGCTATTGAAAATTTGGATCAAGGGCGATCAGATATTTTTAAGTTTGCGAGGGATGCAGAGGCGGCAGTAAAATGCCGGGGCTACTGAAAATTTGAATCAAGGGACTGAAGCAGAGAGGGATGCAGAGGCGGGAGTTTTGGGGGAGCGAGCTAGTGTGCTTGACACGCCGGTTGTGGACTGTAGCCAACACACCTTCTTGCATAAGCCATAGGCGTACAATACACCGATGGTGCTCCAAGATATTTTGTACTACATCTCACACGGTTGGTGAGAGTAAACTGTGTGGGATCTACTTGATTTGAATTACAAAATGGGGTCACAGCGGCAATGGACGGTGTTTCAATTGCTCTACCTTTTAACTGCAGTGAACATGCAACTGTATGTGTGTCATAAAAGAATTGGAATTATTCAGGGTTCGTTTGGACATTTCGTACATTAAACTGGGTTTCTAGCCATTTCAGGTGCACAATTCAAAATTAAACTACATGCACATGCTCCGGTGCATACAAATTGGTTGGAAAATCAAATATGTGTCCTTCAGTGCATGCTTAGGTCCCATGGAAGAAATAGGAATGAATTTTTCGGGGTTCGTTTGGCCTTTTTATGAAACTTGGCGTGCTATCATGGATCGGCATCAACTTGCCGTGGTGAAAATTTTGTCCCATTTGGGGCAGGTTTGGGTATAAGATTCTCACAAACCAGAGCTTCTCACAACAAGTATGATGGTTTCGATAGGGAACGTACCACCTTTGGGGACGAGACGATATCCGTTGGCTCTTATTGCTTTCAAAAATTTTCTAGTGTCAACATAGAACAACAGGAGTGTTGTGTTCAATCTTGGAATTTTTCGGGGTTCGTTTGGCCTTTTTTATACATTAACTGGGTTTTCTAGGCATTTCATGTGCATAATCCAAATTTGAACTACAAGCACATGCTCCAATAATGCACCAAAGTTGGTTGAAAAATCACATGTGTGTCCTTGGGTGAATTTCTAGGTCCCATGCAAGAGATGGGAATGAAATTCAAACACCATGGCACTGTTGATTGCCGGCAAAATGTTGAGATGCTTGGTTTTTAAATTCTAGTAAATCCAAAACTCGTCTGAAATTCATGAAACTTGGCATGCTATCATGGAGCGGCATCAACATGCCGTGGTGAAAATTTTGTCCCATTTGGGGCAACTTCGGGTATAAGCTTCTCACAAACCAGAGCTTCTCACAACAAGCATGATGGTTTCGATAGGGAACGTACCACCTTTGGTGACGGGACGATACCTATTGCCTCTTATTGCTTTCAAAAAATTTCTAGTGTCAACATAGAACAACAGGAGTGTTGTGTTCAATCTTGGAATTTTTCGGGGTTCGTTTGGCCTTTTTATACATTAACTGGGTTTTCTAGGCATTTTATCTGCATAATTCAAATTTGAACTACAAGCACATGCTCCAATGCACTAAAGTTGGTTGAAAAATCACATGTGTGTCCTTGGGTGAATTTCTTGGTGCCATGCAAGAGATGAGAAAGAAATTCAAACACTAGGGCACTATTGATTGCCAGCAAAACACTGAGATGCCTGGTTTTTATTTTCTAGTAAATCCAAAACTCGTCTGAAATTCATGAAACTTGGCATGCTATCATGGAGTGGCATCAACATGCCATGGTAAAAAAATTGTCCCGTTTGGGGCAGGTTCGGGTATAAGCTTCTAAAAAACCAGAGCTTTTCACAACAAGCATGATGGTTTCGATAGGGAACGTCGCACCTTTGGGGACGAAACGATATCCATTGCCTCTTATTGCTTTCAAATATTTTCTAGTGTCAACATAGAACAACATGAGTGTTGTGTCAATTTTTGTGATTTTTCGGGTTCGTTTGGACATTTTTATGCATTAACTGGGTTTTCTAGGTATTTTATGTGCATAATTCAAATTTGAACTACAAGCACATGCTCCAATGCACTAAGGTTGGTTGAAAAATCTAATATGTGTCCTTGGGTGAATTTCTAGGTCCCATGCAAGAGATGGGAATGAAATTCAAACACCAGGGCACTATTGATTGCTAACAAAACATTAAGATGCCTGGTTTTTCAATTCTAGTAAATCCAAAACTCATCTGAAATTCATGAAACTTGGCATGCTATCATGGAGCGGCATCAACATGCCATGTTAAAAAAATTGTCCCACTTGGGGCAGGTTCGGGTATATGCTTCTCACAAACCAGAGCTTCTCACAACAAGCATGATGGTTTCGGTAGGGAACGTCCCACCTTTGGGGACGAAACGATATCCATTGCCTCTTATTGCTTTCAAAAATTTTCTCGTGTCAACATAGAACAATGGGAGTGTTGTGTCAATTTTTGGATATTTCGGGGTTCGTTTGGACATTTTATGCATTAACTGAGTTTGCAATGCATTTATGTGCACAATTCAAATTTGAACTACATGCACATGCTCCAGTGCATATAAATTGGTTGAAAAATCAAATATGTGTCCTTGGGTGCATTCTTAGGTCCCATGCAAGAAATGGGAATGAGTTTCAAACACCAGGGCACCTTTGATTGCCGGCAAAACATTGAAATGCCTCATTTTTAAATTCTACTAAATCCAAAACTCGTCTGAAATTCAAGAAACTCGGCATTCTTTCATGGAGCGGCATCAACATGCCATGTTAAAAAAATTGTCCCACTTGGGGCAGGTTCGGGTATATGCTTCTCACAAACCAGAGCTTCTCACAACAAGCATGATGGTTTCGGTAGGGAACGTCCCACCTTTGGGGACAAAACGATATCCATTGCCTCTTATTGCTTTCAAAAATTTTCTCGTGTCAACATAGAACAATGGGAGTGTTGTGTTAATTTTGGGGATATTTCGGGGTTCGTTTGGACATTTTATGCATTAACTGAGTTTGCAATGCATTTATGTGCACAATTCAAATTTGAACTACATGCACATGCTCCAGTGCATATAAATTGGTTGAAAAATCAAATATGTGTCCTTGGGTGCATTCTTAGGTCCCATGCAAGAAATGGGAATGAGTTTCAAACACCAGGGCACCTTTGATTGCCGGCAAAACATTGAGATGCCTCATTTTTAAATTCTACTAAATCCAAAACTCGTCTGAAATTCATGAAACTTGGCGTGCTATCATGGAATGGCGCCCGACATGATGTGGTATTTTTCGTGTCCATTTTGAGAGAAGGCGCACTCGAATAATGACAGCCAACAAAGGCATTTTGAAAAATAGCTGCCACTTAATATCTCAAACGTTTGTATAATTCAAAACGTGTGCGTTCTGTTAACCATTCACGTGACACCACGTGTCTTGGTTTTAATGGTTGTAGGAGGTGACCTGCGGATAGCTGCTTGACCTTGAATGAACGGGAGGCGTGCGAGCGCAGTCCGGTGTGCAGGCTGACCGAGAGGCGTGTAAGCTGTCCTCCAATGCGCAGGCTCATCGGGAAGCATGTGAGCTTTACGCTGCACATGCTCACTGGGAAGCAAGCCCTTTGACTTCCATGGCCGCCCGCCTTCCTCTCCATTAATGGCGCCCGAGCTGCTGTTTAATACGGGCGGCCTTACTGTTCACCTCCCTTTCCCCTCCCCTGCAGACCTCCACCGCCATGGCGCAGAATGATCATCTGCCACTAGTCTTCAAGTTTGGTGAAGTCGACTCCGAGCTGGAGGAGGTAGAAAATAAGGAGGAATGGGGCCTCATGGACATGGCCCAGAACGAGCTGGCTGCAGCGGTTGCTGCCCCCGCTCCCGTCCCAGCTCCCATCCATGCGCCCGTGCCAGCGACCATCCCCGTAGCATTGACGGGCTTGTTGCCGAGCACTATCGTTGAGCTGGAAGCCGCGGGCGTCAGCGAGGTCTCCACAGACCCGCGCGAGCTCATGTACATGCCAGCGCCAGCGCCCGTGCCCATGCGCGCCCCTCCACCCACCGTGCCGTCGGCCCTCGTGCGTTTGGCTGCATCCGCCGCGCCCGTGCGCGCCCCTCCACCCACCGCGGTGCCGGTCCCCGTGCGTTTGGCTGCACCCGCCGCGCTCGTGCCCGTGCACGCCCCCCCTCAGCGGCATGGGACGCTGTCATCGACCGCTACCTCTCAGCGGCGCTAGTTGCCGTCCTCCCGCTCCCCGCCCGTCGATCGCGACGACATGATGTTTGATTTACAAGTGAAGAACATTTTGTGCTGCCTTGAAGACTTCAACAACGGCGTCCCGGAGGAGGACAATGACAACGACGACGCGGCACGTCACCTCCGCTGCCGCCGGAAATAGTTTTTTGGGGTTTAATACTGTATTTCGAATTCTCGATCATGTGAATATAAATTCGCAGTGTGACTGAATGAAAGATATGGTTTGAACGAACTTGCATTTTTCTCTCTTAATGTACAGACTTATCAAACGATTTCTTTTGAAAAAATATCAACGGTTTTTAAATATAAAACACTCATTGCAAACATTTTAGTTAGAACACCCGTATACAAACCGACAGCTTCCCCACGAAGTCAAGGGAAAATGTGCCGAGCAGGATTTCTGCATCCCTTCAACGCAAACGGTTGTTTTGCATGACTCGTGGGCAACCACGTACAAACAATTGGTTAAGATTTGCATATCTGCCATTTTGGGTATGTTGCCATTTCTCAAACTGGAAAGATTGACATTTGTTTATCTAGTAACATTGCCATTTGTCAACCTTGTAACACTGCGATTTGTCAAAATATGCACCTACAAATCACTAGCACTATCTAATTTTTGCAACTAAAATCACTAGCACTATTCATATGGACACCACTAGCAAGGTGAGTTCATGGACGCATATGCAAATGTACCATTGATTACATACAACAAGTCATCAACCCACAACGACAACGAGGATACACGTTGGATTATAGATCATTTCCAACAAAACATTCTAGTAAAGTTTTTCTCACACAACAAATAAGAAAGAGATGAAATGAACTTCAGCTCAACCACTCATCAGCGTTGGAAACGCTTGCTATGAACCAGAAGTGATTCTCTGGGAATGGCCAGCTACTGTCAATCTCAAGACCAACGCAGGACTGATCATCCAGGCTGAAGCGGCCTATTTCAATACCCATATTGGGATGGTAGGGAAGCAGTAATGTCCGAGGTATAGACACAGTTGCTTCTCATAAATGGTAGTAACGTTGTGTCAACAACATCTGGATCGCGTTCCACCATCATTGGATAGTTTTGTCCAAGGAAGAGCGAGTTTCCTCCAAGACTTTCAATACTGAACCAGGGAGAAGGTGTTGGCGCTAGTACACCAGTATCCATCCCGAATACCCTGCAACGGATGTTGGAATAGGTCTGGAGAGTGTGACCATACGAGACAACACCTGCTTCCTTAGTAACATCAGCAGTGCCCCGTATACAGACAAGAAGAGGTGATCCATCGGAATAAGTTGCCAGGAGCCACTGAGTATATGGGTCCTGCTTGTCCTCATGCTCGTGAATAAAATTTTCAAGTATAGGTGGTGGAATGTTCACAAGACCTTGGAAACATAAGAAGTTTAATTAGTAAAGGGAAACTAGCTAACCAGCATGCATGTGGATGAAACAATTATAATTACGGTGGAAGACAAACGTATCGAAATCATGAGGATTCCATGCAAAAACAGTGCCACGAGTGGTGGCAGCAAACACAAGACCCTCGTATTGAATTGCATCACAGTACTCATCCGTGTATAGAAACTAATTTTTTGAGCAATATCCATTGAGTTGATCCATGAAGGACGGTAACAAGCTTGTCGAATATAGCGACAACATAAGCATTCCTATAACCCCAAGAGCGGTTGGGAACTCGAAAAATTGCTATCTTCCGTAGACGACAGTCAGCATGATCGTATTTGAACTCACGTAGAATACCGGTGTACTCAACCTCTGGGCAGTCGTCTGAGATTTTTCGAAGTGGAACCCGGTGACGAGTGTACACATTCACAAGTTCCCACTTGTAGTTGTACCCAATATAAACAACCCAATCTCCATTTGCGCCTGCCCAAGCCTTGCCCTCAAGCGATGGCATCTTAACATCATACGTATCATTATCAAGCGGCATCAACTTACACAAGGTGAGGCTTCCCTCGTCCCCGCGCCAGTCAGCAGGGTCACGGTGAAAAAGATAGGGGAGATCAAACCGCTCCTGAACCCTTGGGTTCCTTGTAATGATGTTACTAGTTGAGTTGATAGTGGTCTTGAATGAACCTGCCATGCTAGCCGAGGTGACGACGTCACACCGATCAATGAGTTCCTTCATCGCGACATCATTCAGATCGGGGCAAGAATAACAGGGTCGTTTCTGGCTTGTCCCCTCCATGGAGAAGACGATCAAACAATGGCAGAAGGAAGGGTGAAGGCAAATGGAGGAGGGCAACAGCAGTTCCAAATTGAGAGGGAAAGGCGAAAAGTCGGTGGACGGTTGCCACGGTACACGAAAAGGCGCCTCGGGAGCGAACGGTTGCCACAGAGGTCACACACTGACGACAAGGGCCGAGTGAACCGCATGCAATCCCATCGCATAACACACACGTCTTGTTAAGTTGAACCGTTTCTATACTCTTGTGTCAACGCAAATAGTTCATTTGAGTGAACCGCATGCCATATATCCCACACACCTTGATCTAGCTGACCGTTTCTTTTGTGTTGCCTAATCACAAACAGTTCATCCGAGTGAACCGTATGCTGTAAATCGCACACACCTTCATCTGGCTGCCCATTTCTTTTGTGTTGCCTAATCACAAACAGTTCATCCGAGTGAACCATATGTTGTGTATCGCACACGCCTTCATTTGGCTTCCCGTTTCTTTTATTCCTCCTCATCGCAAACATTTAATTGAACTGAACCGTATGCCCTTCATCGCACACACAACTAAAACCTGAACCATGTTTGACGCATCCGTCATCGCAAACATTTTATACATTTCTGACGGTTTTCATACAGCACCGTTTGCGATTATGGCATCGCACACAGTTTCTCAAAGGGTCTCTGATTGTAGTGTCGTGTTAGCAGCATCTTGCAGTAGTTCTTGTTCAACAAGTGTAGCAGTGGCACACATATCCCATGTGGCCTTCCACCATTGAAACGCCCCACAAGGACCTCAAGACGATCAATAAAGTGTAGGAACTTGTGGATGTCATCCCAGTCAACTTCAGTGCCATCAGTAACAACCGAGTTCTTACAAAATAACAAACGAGTAGCCTGCTTAACTCTGAAAAACCTACATGTGCCACCAATTATAAGAAAATATTAGTTAGAAGTAGCATCTTCGTGAGAGATTCATTGCTACTTCTAAAGTTAAATTGTGATTAGTTAGACAGAATAGGTGGATTAAGAAGTAATGGAGGAAACAAGCAGAACCAGATACAAAACTAACATGGATGAACAATTGGAACAACTTCGGGGTGGAAGATCGCAGTGAAGATGAGACCAGGTTCTGCTATTTCCATCAAAATTTGTGCGCCAACTTTCAGTCCGTAACACTTGAGAAAGTTTATCCAAGTTCGGCCATAAAAAAGCAGCGATCTTCTTGGTTCATGAACCCAACTCGGAACTTATATCCATGGCTTGTCTTCGCTGTGACCATTAAACTGGTGTATTCAGTTAGGGCAAGGCCGAGCATCTTGAGTACAGGTGTTCTGGTAGAGCAAGGAATGCATTGCAGGAAAAATAATATGAGAACACATTGTATACCATGTCCAAATCTAGAAATAATTTCCTCCTTCATGTCAGTGTTGACCATGGTACTAGTACCTTTTATCCAAATATAGCAATCCAAATTTCCAAATTAGTCGACGGCATGTTCAAAAACCCCCACCCTCTCGGATAGAAAAGAGGATTCTAGGAACATAATGTGCGCATTTTAAAATCTTGTGTTAGGATGAGAAGGAACAAGTGTGGCGTCTCGCTGAGGGCGCAGAAACCTGTAGGGTCCTCGCACTTTGGGCACTGCAAATGAAACACACTAGATTCAGTAGGAAGAAAAATGCATCAACGGCGGCAGCGGACTTGGATTTATCGGGGATGCATGAAGAATTCATACCAGGTTCTCCACGAAAAAACCCTATGCAATCGCCGAGCGGGGGTTTTCTCTGAACAATCAGACGAGGGAGAAGGGGATTCAGGCCCAGTGAAATATTTCCGCTTCGTCCGTCCAGCTTACTGCTAAAGCTGGAAAGGTGGGGGGGGGGGGGTTTATAATTTGACGGCTCATTGGGCATTATTGCGGCGCTACGACCGGGGTGTGTCTACCGTGCAGTTTTGCACTCTAATTTGGTGCATATGGCATGTGGACCCTGTTGTCGGATGCCCCACATATCAACGAAAGGAAGTAGAAAGACATGAGTAACTAGTTACACATAAATATATTTTTGATAGAGAGATACTCCCTCTGTAAAGAAATATAAAAATCTTTTATATCACAACTTTATACATAAGATAATTCAAGGGGAATATATATAACATATATAATTATAAAAAACAGAGTTTTTTTGAACAGAGTATAGACGAGTTGGTGATTATGGTGCGCCTGCCATCCTGCAATATAGGCCGTCCGATTTATACTTGACTGATAGGAAGGAAACTATGGCAATTTTACAAAAAGGCACCCACACACCTCTCCACATTTGCATATAAGGCCTTCCCTCGTTCATCCTTTTCTCTCACAAGATAAAATACTCATACAAATGCATCTTGATGTTACGTGCAACGCACATGCATTATGGGGGTTTAGCTAAGAATAGAATAATCAGACAGGCTCACGGTTCTGGACTTTGGGCCATAGGCCGGTGGGCCTGCATGTTTGGGGGCCCATGTGTTCTGCCTTAGCGCTTTTCATATTGCAAGCGATCGGTACGATGCTGGTTTTAGATGCTGTCGCAAGGCAAATACACAAAATTGAATAAAGCACGTCAGCTGTTAGAATGAAATCGAATGACAGTTCCTAACCAGCAATCAGAGTTGCAATTCTATCAATGATATACCATGTGATAAATAATACTATCGTACTACTTATACACACAGGACGCTTGTTTCACCATGCCAGATTAGTACATCAAAATCTCTCGGAGGATAGATCAGTTCGGCAGTTGCGTGCTGCTACTAAAGAATTTCAAAGTTGATTTGGACCAACTCTCCTTGCCGAGAAAGTTCGATTTTGACATCATCCCCTACTGCAAGATATGATTTAGATTTGAACCTTGACCATCCTTTAGCATCAATCATCATGCGACCATCCTTTGTACTTATGGTATATTGAGCAGGTTCATTCACACCAAGGTTGCGCATGGTAAGAGAAACTTGGCCACGGTCGCCCGGATTGTTGAATGACTCCCTCGTTGCTCTAGGAATTCTTTGTTTGCAAACAAGAAGACATACACAGAATGTTAGATCAACATAGTGAATCATGTGAAACAACATGGAAAGAAAAAAGAACGAAGAACTTGGGCGGCCAATGCTTACCAAGAAGGTGGACATGTCGGTTTTTGTAAGGACTTTGGTATATGAAGTGCGAACTGCAGCCCAGTATGTTGCCTGTGCAACTGTTGGTTTCGTTGCCGCTGCACGGGCCGGAGCAGATGCAAGTGCAAGTGTTGGTGCAGGTGCCGAAGCCATTGCTGGTGCCCGTCCGGTGCGACTGGTAGTGTCGCTGCTGCTGCCGGAGATGGTGCTCCTTGTAGAGCTGGTGCCGGTGTCGGAGCAGGTGCCGGTGTCGATGCCGGTTCCGTTGCCGCTACACGGGCCAGAGCAGACGCAAGTGCAAGTGTTGGCGTAGGTGCCGAAGCCATTGCTAGTGCCCGGCCGGTGCGACTGGTAGTGTCGCTGCTGCTTCTGGAGATGGTGCTCCTTTTAGAGCAGGTGCCGGTGTCGGAGCAGGTGCCGGTGTCGATGCCCGATCCTCTGGTAGATCAGCCTGATAAGCTGACATGGTCGAT